>NW_027466271.1:55000-57500 GCF_046127955.1 Nelusetta ayraudi
GTGGCTGCTGGGAAGTCGACTGGAACAACAACACTCATCGTCAGCGGGTCGACGGTCAGCTGACCTGGAGGAGGCCTCAGCGTCCAATCAGAGAGCAGACAGGAAGCCATGTGACCGCAACAGCGCCAGTAAAAGTCTGGCGGCAGTAGTAGGTAGTAAACCAGAGTTCCCCCCCCCCCCACACCCCCCACATCTGTTCCACAGCTGATTGGACAACATTGACCTTTGACCCTTTGACCCTTTGACCTGCAAGAAGCAGCAGCAGCAGCAGTGCGTACGTGTTGAGTGGCCGGCACCAGCGAGGGCTCGGCGGGGTGACGGAGGACAAAACCTACATCTGAAATATCTCATTCACACACACACACACACACACACACACACACACACACACACACACACACACACACACACACACACACACACACACACACACACACACACACACACACTATCCAGAACTTTCCCACAGTCACTCTGCTGAGTCTGTTTGTTTGCTCTTGACTTCATTCTTGTAAATGTATCCTGACTGTAATTATTGTGTTTTTGTGCACATTCTGTGACTTTGTTGTGTGCTGATCTCTGCTTGTGTGTCGCACTCGGACCCCCAGCAGAACCAGACGGATTCTCCAGGGTTCTTTCTCTAATTCCTGATGAAGACACCCTGGGCACTACAATCTCCTCAGAAGCAGCACTAATCTGCCCTCTAGTCAGGTGACACACCTGGTCCTGGTCCTGGTCCAGGTCCAGGTCCAGGTCCAGGTCCTGGTCCTCAGCCGCTGCAGCTCCACAAGAGTGTGTGTCAAACACCAGACACCAACGAAGAAGAACGGACGGACAGACGGAAATGTTTAAACTGAGCTTCACATCAGGAGCCTGAAGCTCCAAGACTCGACACTGGGGGAGTGGGGGGGGGTCACTCAGAGGGGGAGGGGCGGGGCATCACTCAGAGGGGGAGGGGCTATCTATGAGCAAAAGTTCTTCCTGTTGCGAGATGTTAGAAAGCTCAGCTGCAGCCGCACAATATGACCTCATGGTTGTGTGTGTGTGTGTGTGTGTGTGTGTGTGTGTGTGTGTGTAGGGTGGGGGGGTCGCCGGCAGGCCGTCATCATCAATCACTGGGCGGAAGTGGGAGCTCCAGACTCAACATCTGCTCGGTCTCGCTGCCTTTTAAAGGCAACAACCGTGGCAGCGCTCAGTGTGTGTCTGTGTGTGTGTGTGTGTCTGTGTGTGTGTGTCTGTGTGTGTGTGTGTGTCTGTGTGTGTGTGTTCACACTCGACAACAGCAGCAGCGCTCACAAAACCAGCAGGCGTCTAATCATTTGATGACACTCAGAATCCGCAGCGTTTTATGAGCCCGGTGTTTGTAACCTGCAGTGTTTGCAGATAATCATTAAACTGGGATAATTAGGCCGGCGCTTCTGCACACGTGTTGTCGCACAAAGGTCAAATTGTGAAAGTGCGACCAACGGAGCCGCACAACGTGGGCGCCCGCACCGATGCATTGTGGTCCGGCTGGACTCACACACACAACATCTGCTAATGTCGTTTTCTGGCCGCACACAGAAAACTGCACTGTGTGTGTGTGTGTGTGTGTGTGTGTGAGTGAGTGTGTGTGTGTGAGTGTGTTTTCTCTGTCTTCCGAGCACTGCACAGTACTTTCAGAGGTATTACATAATGTGTGGAAAATGTCTGAGTCAGTGATCAGCTTGTGTTTCTCCTGCAGAGACGGTCAGTGGATGGACGGAGCCATGGGGGGGGGGGGGGGTCTCCTGGAGGGGGGCTGGGGAGGGTCGGGGGTCGGGGGGCTCCAACCACAGCGGCCACATTATAAATAGAGGCAGCGCCACATATAGAGCCACACTGCTGCTGCTGCTAGGACAGGAAGTGAGGAGCCGCCACAAGAGCTCCGTTTCCTGCTTCTGTCTTAGCACCTTAGCCACTGCTAGCGGCTGCTAGCGGCTGCTAGCCAAAAGTGAACTCAAGGACGAAGAAACACAAACACAAACGTGCATGCATGCATTGCCCTGGCATGTCTCTCTGTGGTTATTATTCATATTCACTGGCAGTCAACAGTCTGGGCCCACCTGTTGCTTCTGGACCTTGACTTCTGTCTACACTGAGGACAACAAGCATGTGAGCCAGGTATGAGGATTAATGTGGCAAGAGATGTTCCATACCTAAGTATGTTGTGTTCTATATATTTTATATGAAGGGCGGCAGTTCACACTTTGTTGAATTCATCATCCTCTATGTGTGCAGTCATAGTGTCGACGCCTGGAGTGACAACCCACAGTGTCAACAGCCACGAAAATGAAAGAAACAGCACGAGATGAGAAGTACGAGTCCAAAGTGTTGACTGCTGGTCAGGACGCTTCTCATTCACTTGGATGGAAGCCTTCATTAGCAGCGGAGAGGGAGAGTGAGAGAGGAGGTGGAGAGTGAAGAGTGAGAGAGGAGGCGGAGAGGGAGAGTGAGAGAGGAGGTGGAGAGGGAGAGAGGA
>NW_027466271.1:62500-87500 GCF_046127955.1 Nelusetta ayraudi
CCGAGACTCACGAGCGAGGTGGAGTCTTCAAAGGGCCGCGTGATGTTCTTCCTGTGGAGACACAAACCACCAGCGTCAGCAGCAGCAGCAGCAGCAGCAGCAGCAGCAGCAGCAGCTGCAGCAGCTCAGTCTCCCGGGTGGAAATAAACTATACCAGCAAACCAACCACCGCCAAGACCTTCTTACAAACAAATGTATTTGCAGGCCAGGAGATTTTTGGAAGGTTTTTCTCTGCTAATCACAATGCTGAGCGATGCACCGCCAGGCCCTGTAGTCCAGACTGAGTGGAGTACCGGGACTTGCATCGCAGTACTCACCCACGTACAGGTACGACCCAGAACATTAGAATATCCTGAACAGGTTGCTGTGTTTCTGCAATTCAACTTCAAAGGTGAACGTGACACATTATATAACGGAATAATATGCAAATCAATATATTTCAAGTTTTTGCTGATCAGGTCTTGCAGCTTTAAAAAAAAAAACAACTCAAATTTTATAATGACGTTCCGAGTTTGTGGCCTCGTGCTTTTAATAAGCGGAACATCTTCATCAGCAAAGTCACAACAAGGAAGTGCTCGAGACGTCAGTTTGCGTGGAATGGCTCAATTAAAAGGTGTTGCTTTCATCTTTGACGTCAAACCGCCACAATAAAACAACTTCTGCTGGATATTCTCATTGTTCAGGTGGGACTGTAGAGTGTTTCATGAGGCCATCATACATCATAGAGGTACTCTGTACATGTTGTGTTATTTGAACAACAATCCTCAGTGTGTTGTTCTACAACAGGTTTCACTGCAGTGCAAACACACACACCTAACACCGTTGTCATACACACACACCTGGTATGGGTGTCGTGGTATCGGCAGGTATTTTACAAGCACTCAATGGTCCTGGTATCGCTATGAAGACACGGTTCTGGTACCGGTGTTCCACTTACTTCTTGTACAGGACTGCGTTGGGCTTCTTCAGGGCGAACTGCAGCGAGAAAGAAAACCACGTGACACAAAGCAAGGAGCTGATTGGCTGCTTGGCGAGGCGGCTGGGAGGCCACTCACGATGTCTTTGAGCGCCCGTGTGATGGTCAGGCTGGTGTTGCCGCCCTTCATGATCATGGCCGTCTTCACGTCCTCCACCAGCTTGGGCGCGCGGCTCTCCAGGAAGCGCTTGGAGCGCTTGGTCTTGGGCTTCCTGTGGGACGACACAGGTGAGTGAGGAGGCCATCGCCAGTCTACTGGGGCATTCTTCACGAGGAGTAGATGCGTCAAAAGGCACCAACGTCATTGTTGGTGTTTTCACCATTGAATGACAGCCCTAGTAGAAATGAACTGAATGTCACATGATCACCGCAGGGAAAGGAGTCTCCAAACACCAACACACATCTCAACGCCTCTGATGGCGACTGTGCAGAGGATAAATAAGCTTGTAGAGGAAGGTTTAGCTACTGTTTGACCGACACACTTTGTTTTTATCTCGACAAAAACTACTGTAAACGACGCGACTGTTGACAATGAGCCAGCATGTTGCTTTCAGAACCGCATGTGGCGAAATCTAGGATTAAACTTCCCCTCTGAATCTACTCTGTCCAGGTAGCCGACGCGCTATGCTAAGCTAACTTCAACGGGGTCTATTTACGGCAGCAGCGCGACGCATTGAACACGGGCACAGTAACACACGGCTGCTCTGAAATAAAGGAGAAGTTTGTTAAAACTCACACGACTCCATCCAACTGCGTCATTTTTGCTTCTTCTGCGCCGAAGCCGCACGTTGTTCTCCGGTCCACGTGAAGCGGAAGACAACAACTGGCGCTTCCGGCTTGCTCTTCTTCGTTGGTGGGGCGACCGCCGCCTTCAGCCGTGACTGTAGGGCGCGTGTTTAGCCACCAGAGGGAGCTACAGACTGAAACTCGCCGATAGCTCCCAGTTCCGCGTGTTTCCGGTGCATTTCCTGCTTTAGCTTTAGCATACATGCTAGCATAGGATAATTTTTCTGCGACAGAAACTTTTGTTTCTGTGGACTGAAAGTGTTTGTTTTTGGACAAACATGTACAAATGACTGCAATGTGATGTGTGAAAACTAAATAGCCGAGTAAATTAAATCAATAAAAGCGATTTCACCCTTTAAACGTTATTTTATTTCAATATGGCAATTTAGACACTGTTATTGTGTCATTGCCAAGTATTTATCCTGACAAGGATTCTTGTATGCAACACCAACAACAAGTGATAACAGTTGAGGATTTAAAATGAACTTCTCTCTTTCGTGCATGTATGTATTTTAGACACCTGTATCTGAGGAATCTGAGGAATTTGGGGGTTTTAGGTGGGGTTGGACTGGGTGGAGACGGGGAATTTGATTTCTGGTTTAGGGTGGTTGTATGGTGTCTGGGCGCCCCCAGGCCAGAAGCTGGAGATACAGTAGCTTCTGGGGAGCCCCAATCTTTACAAACATACTTTGAATCTTATTTGTATCTTCACTGATTTGTAAAATAAACTGCAACTGAACTGAACTGAACTGTGTCTATGCACCGAAGCAACATTTATACCGAACCCTAAAGTTGTAAATAGGCTTTGAGAGCTTGCAGATGGTCCAGGGTTCCATAGCCTCACAGTTATTGTGCATTGTTGGAAATGACATAAACAAAGAGGAGGTCAAAGTCTGGAATTCCCCCCCCGCCCCCTTCTTTCAATGACGAGTTCTGTGCTCTAGTTTTCACATTGCTCATGAAAAAGGATAAAAATAAAAAAACAAAACAGGCAAGATGGTTGCACAGATAATTTTTTTTTATTGAAGCTTCAAGCTCATAGCACAGATATATTTAGCACATCTTGACAATCCAAAGAACAGCAAAAGAAAGAATTAGAACAGCAAAGATTTCTCTTTCAGTACAACCTCATACAGCCTGCAAATGCACCCTCTCACCAGCAGGAGGGGCTCCGCCTACCACCAATCCCCTCCCCCCTGCAACCAGAGGGCGGTCCTAGGGAGGGAGAACGAGGGATTCAACAAGACTTCAGTCATTTGTGTGAAAAGGTCAGCCTTCAAATTCGGGAAAAACACTGCTGTGACGAGAAAAGAAAGACAAAACAGGGAAGAAAAAGGAATATTGGTCCGCAGCAAAAATACAAAATATTTTTGTATAAAATTCTACTACCGTTCAACTGAAAAAAGAAAAGGGGGAAATGAAGCATTTTGTGACTTTACTGTATAAAAATGAAACAAAAAGCGCAGTGATGCACGCCAACAAAGCGTTACACTCTGGAAATCCGTCGGTGCCTTTTTCTCTCAAACAGGAAGTGGAAGCGGCCGCAGCGGCTCACACCAGTTGATGTCCGGCCGCTCCGGGAGCAGCTCAGAGGACGGCCGAGGTGGGTCCTCGGTGCTCTGAGCTGCTCCCAGAGCGCCGCTGGGAGCGCTCCCACTGCTCCCACTGCTCCCAGTGAGCGTCACCAGAAACAACCGGAGCCCCCTAAAGCTTCCCCCCCCACCCCCACCCCCAACACGTTAGATTTAAAGTCATCTGAGAAATATCAAAGAGAAAAATTCCCACCTAACCAGAGGAAAAGAAAGTAGCACACATCAGGATGCAGCAGGTTTGCTTTCCAGCCGCTCGAAAAGGAGAAAAGGCAAAAAAAAACAAAAAACAAAAAGCACCAAGCTTCCTTGAAAGAGTGAAGAAAGGAACTACGCAACACGGCACTAGTAGTCACATGCACCACAGTGTCAGAGGACCTTCCCCCTCACCGACAATGGGCATTGATCCGAAACATAAAAAACTGCTGGAGTCACATTTTCACAACCGTTGGCAGCGGGAAAAAAAAGAAAGAAAAAAAAAGTCTAATCATAAAACAAAACAAAACAAAAAAAAAAAACCCCGGGTGGTGGGGTGTTTTATGTGGTTACATGTGGAATGATCCGGGATCACCCTGGCATGCTCAGACTGGTGCGCCTCCATTGTGCCGCTTCCAGGTTAGTGTATGGTGGGAGGAGAGAGGACGGACGGCATTGTGAGCGCAAGGAGAGAAAAAAAATGCCGAGCTGAGCAACTAAAAAGAAAGTCTGATTCATCATGACGCCGTGCGTGGCGTGCACGGCTCTTTTCTCTGCTGGGGCCGCTCCCGCTGCGGCAGGGGAGGGCCGAGCCGCCGCAACAATGGCTGGGCAGCAGGGGTCACTATGAGCCACACACACCACTGTGTGTGTGTGTGTGTGTGTGTGTGTGTGTGTGTGTGTGTGTGGAGGAGGGAGCGCTCTCCTGGAGTCCAAAAACCAGCTCGAGACTTTTCTCGTACATTTTCCTTTTGAAAACGTACGGAAGCGCATTGCTGCCACCCTAGGAAAAAAAAGCCCGGGCTCAGTGTCGCCTTGCAACCGGACACCATCAGGGCTTTACGTGATAATCAGCACGTAAGCCCCTGAAACTGACACTTTATTTTAGTGATCATTTTTGCTTACATTCACGTTGTAATGTGAAACCATCACGTCTTTGTGTGCGTTGCAAGGTGAGACTGCGGGGAAGTGGGCACGACTGGAGAGGTGTGCCGTCAATCAGCTACGTCAAAGTTCTGAAAGCTTTTCGAACGTCCCCTCAGTATCGGGTCAGAACGTGACAATGATCACCAAATAACGTCAAACTATCACGGTGTTACCCGTTCTTATTTCTAGGGCGGCACCAACGCACTTCCGTAGAAACGAGCGTACCGTTGCGATGAAAAGTGATTTGATGCCGGAAGCTTCCTGTAGAGGGAGCTCTAACTTATTCTTACTTCTGCAGACATGCAGAGGTTTTCTTTTCAGCACCACCTGCTGCTGCTGCTGCTGCTGCTCTGGGACGTGGTGGGGGAACGTGACGCACGGGATGATTGTCGAGATGGCGGTGACTCTGTGAAGTGGGCGGGGCTACAGTGCGGCGGCGCTCGGCCGCGTCGCCTTAGTGCAATTTTCTGCCGACAGAAAATAAGGAGGCGCCGAGCTGCGGCTGTTTCCACACGGGTGGTGTGTGTTGGTTGGGTGGGTGGGGGGGTGGTTGGGCGGGGGCTAGGGTGGGGGCGAGTACATTCAATCAGAGCGACGCAAGGCCTTGGTCTCGTACCGCACGACTACTTGACGCTTTCTCTTGGTTGATAAAGTGCACATTTAATATATAGGAGGAAGAGGAAGAAAGAAACAGGAAGTGAGGAAAAGTTGCCGACCAATGGTGTCAGTGAGTGACGGGCGGGGTGGGGCGGGGCGGGGCCAGTCTGAGCGTGCCAGGGCTCCGGGCCTAGTGTGGGCGGAAGCCTTGTCTGTGGGGGATGAGGGGCGACACCTGCAGGAAGGGGCCGTGGTACTGGGCGCCACAGGTGGCCAGCCAGGGAAACTGCGCCTGTAATTCCTCTACATGCACTTCAACGTCACAGCAAGAGTGAGCTAGAATATCGAAACACAGAGTCGAGCTTTCATGCGGGAGATCTAAGTCACGGATACGACAATGCAAACAACTCAAACTGGAGGGGGAGGGGCACGGGGAGGGGGCGGGGGCGGGGGCGGAGGGAGGGCGGGGGAACGTCGAGCCGACCACCAGGGGGCGGCGGCCGCCTTTCTTTTTACGCCTCTTCTTCATGGTGGAGCCTCAGCTCTGCTGGTTCTGCTGGCGGCTCTGGGCGTAACTGGTGAAGACAAAGTTGTAGTCGTTGAACTGGGCCAACTGGCGGTCGATGCGCTTGAACCCCTCCAGCTTCTGGGCCGAGGAGAAGACACTGCGACATTTGGAGCTCTGCGGGAGGACACGGGATCAGGTCAGCCGCGAGCCACGGTGGGAACGAGAAGGAGAGGAAACGCCAGGAGTGCCGTTGGTACCTGATTGACAAAAAGTGTGGTAACAAACTTCCCCGGCTTGAAAACCTCCACAACCTTCCGCACCAGATCGTCGTAGGAGGTCTGGGAGAGGTTGGTCTCAAAGCTGACGTAGGAGAACTCCGGCTCCGGGGTGATGTGGATGGTCCAGTAGGTTCCCTGGAAGACACCAAGCAACCACCAGAAGACTCAGTTCGGCTGCTGCTGCTGCTGCTTTATGGAAGGAGCAGCTCCTCCTCCTCTGGTCCCAGACACTCACGTCAGCTTTCATTCCATTCATTGAGTATCCACAAGGGTTGAACATAGTGGCGTCGATCACAGAACCTGGTATCAGGTCACGTATTCCACTCATCTGTGGGCAGAGAAGACGCACGTCAGGGTCGATGGGTGGGAGGAGGTTTGGGGGAGGGGTTCAGAGTCACATGACACTTGACGGGCCGAGCAACCCGACACCGGCAGGCAGGCAGGCAGGCAGGCCACTTACACGAGTGACATCACTTGCAGAAACACCGTCTTTCATGTAGAACTGGTCCATAATGGCTGGATCGAGGTCGCTCATCAGCACCTCCAGCGTCTGATCCGCAGGCTTGTTCTCCCAGTACTCAGGTAGGTCCAGAGTAAACAGGTACCTGAGGTGGGGGGTGCGGGGGGGGAGAGGAGGGGGGAGACATGAAACACACACCTTCCACACCTGGAGGAAGAGCAGGACCTCCAGAAGGTCTTCTCACCAGCAGTCGCAGTTCAAACGTCCCATACAGTAGGCCGCACCATCTGGAGGGGACGCACACAAGACACATCAATCAGTACAAGTACCGTCAGTGGCGCCGGCCAACCTCAAGACACGCCTCCACACGCCACATACTTGGGAAAATCTCACTGAGGAAGTCCACTTCCTCCTGGAAGTTCCGGTGAGGGAACTCCTGGTGGGTCGGCTTCATGAAGTTCTTCCGGGAGTAGAAGAAATTCTGCAAATACAATCAAAACAAAGCAACAGGTAAACACTTCAGCAGAGTTCCGAGTGGGAGGAGCCGAGGTGTTGCTGCGTGGCAGTGACCTCGATGGCGTCGAAGCCGCAGTACTCCCTGGCGAGCTCCAGCAGGGGGACCAGTGCTTGCAGTAAGAGGGTGGTTCCGCATGTCTTCAAAATGAAACGTCTCTTGGAGACAAACATGCTACTCTCACTGCGGAGGCAAAGAGACACAGAGAGAGACAGACAGACATCAGATCAGAGCAGCCCGGTGGTCAAACACAGGTACTGCACTCAATCTCAACCGTAGAAAACATCTTGGGGCCAACAAGCTGGCCAAGGTCACGCACTCTGAGGTACTGTGGGGTATTCTAGGGTACTGTGAGGTATTCCCAGGTACTGTGAGGTACTCCTAGGGTACTGTGAGGTATTCTAGGGTACTGTGAGGTACTCCTAGGGTACTGTGAGCTATTCTAAGGTACTGTGAGGTATTCCCAGGTACTGTGAGGTACTTCCAGGGTACTGTGAGGTATTCTAGGGTACTGTGAGGTACTCCTAGGGTACTGTGAGCTATTCTAAGGTACTGTGAGGTAATCCCAGGGTACTGTGAGGTACTTCCAGGGTACTGTGAGGTATTCTAGGGTACTGTGAGGTACTTCCAGGTACTGTGAGCTATTCCCAGGTACTGTGAGGTACTCCCAGGTACTGTGAGCTATTCCCAGGATACTGTGAGGTATTCCCAGGTACTGTGAGGTACTCCCAGGATACTGTGAGCTATTCCCAGGTACTGTGAGGTATTCCCAGGTACTGCGCCCTCCTCAAGCAGATCATGGTTCTAATCCCGGCCGGCTCTGAGCCGGAAGCGGCCCTGCAGCAGCACCGTGACCTCAGGCGGCCGCCACTCACCTGAGTATATAAGCTTCCTGCTTGTCAGACTTTGTCACACTTATGATCAAACAATGCACATTCTCCAAGAGTTTGTCCCACTCAAACCTGCAGGAGAGAAACAGAGAGAGGGAGGG
This sequence comes from Nelusetta ayraudi, assembly GCF_046127955.1. Taxonomy (NCBI): domain Eukaryota; kingdom Metazoa; phylum Chordata; class Actinopteri; order Tetraodontiformes; family Monacanthidae; genus Nelusetta; species Nelusetta ayraudi. Next base: position 70,322 of record NW_027466271.1, read on the forward strand.
AGAGAGAGAGGGAGAGAGGGAGAGAGAATCAAAACAAAGCCTCACAAATCACATTTTATGGCCTTCAGAGAGGAAGTGCAGCCGTCTGCTATCCAGAGCATGCAGTGCGATAAGGCCTGACAAACATCTTCCCACGGTGGGACGGTGGCGCATGAGGAAAACACCACAGGCAGCGCTGGCAGCTGATTGGCTGGCAGCGCTGTTAAAGGGCCGGCGTGGGAAGAAAGGCCGTTGTGTTCCCAGTCTGGCTGCATCTCCGCCAGCTCTGTCCTTCATCACAGCCCTGCGGAGCAGACTCCTCCTCCTCCTGCTCCCGCTCCTCCTCCTCCTCCTCCTCCTCCTCCTCCTCCTTCTAATGCAGCTGCGCCACATTCTGGCTGCAGCCTTGGAAGGGCAGTGTGTCGGCGCTCAGTGCCTGCAGGAAGCGGAGCAGCGCCGTGCCTGGGCCGCGCTGCAGAAAGTGCGCGAGGAGGCAGCGGCGCTCAATGGGGAATTTACCAGCAGCCGACGTAGCACAGTTGAGCTACGCCCCCACCACCACCACCACCACCACCCCGACCCCACCACCACCAACCAGTTCCCGGGTCTAGAAATGTGCCTGGTAAGAGCTGCTAGCAGCAGGTGGCTTCAGCTCGTCGTCAAGTTTCAGGTTTCACGATCAAACGGCGGCAGAAGACGGAGAGAAACACGCTGAGCAACAGCTTGGACCACTTGGACTCAGTGATGGCAGCAAACCGCTCATGTTAGAGCACGGCATGCCAGAGCCAAGAGTGTCAACTTGACCCAGAATCAGTGTCAATAAAGTTCAGAGAGTTTTCTCTCAAGGCAGAAGGAGCCAAATGACAGCCACCCAGTTGGGGGCACAAAATGGCTGCTGACTGACTGACTGACTGAGCAGACTCTGGTTGTGAAAGCGCACCACACGGTAGCACCACACGCCAGCACAACACGCCACACTGCCACTTCCACCGGGTGGCATCACGGGCCGGAAATCCCTTTTCTCCACTCAGAGGCGGCGGTGCAGCGGCTGAAGAGCAGCCAGACTCCTTCCACAGCGGCGGTGCACTGCATTCACTCCTTTTAACTGGCTGCAGCCATGATCAGCAGGACCAATCAGACGCTGGCTGACTGGCTGGCTGAGAGAGAAACAGTCCAGAGACTGACGGCGGGCAGGATTAAGTTTAAGACTTTTAAACAGGAGCAGATAAATCCAGAGAAAGAGGGAGAGGGAGAGGAGCCAATGGGATTGCCCCTTGACTGGCTAGGAACCGTTCTGGGGGGGGGGGGGGGGGAGTGGCCAAGGTCAAGTGAACGCTGATGGAGGAAGCTGAAGGTTCTCCCAGAGGTTTTGGAGACCACCAGGACACCTGGGGGGGGCACTAAAACCTGGTGAGGAAGCCGCTGGAAGCTCTCCACCGTGGCTGGAAGGCCTCGGCGCTCTCAGCAGGTGGTTTTCCACACGGATCCATATGGAGGAATATCGCAACAGTGCGCGTCAGCGGACGTGACGTACGGGGTCACGTGACCAGTTCACTGACCGGTCACAATGGCGCATTGTGATTGGACGGAGGAGGAGGAGACGGAATGTTTTTTTTTTTTTTTTTTTTACAAGTCACCAAAGAGAAAAAGCCAACAAACATTCTGGACAGCAAACAACATGGAAATGCAGAGTTATGGCCAAATGCTTTGTGCCTCCGTCCTCCTCACAGTGGCGCCTCCAGGTGGACGATCTTCACACCCTTCAGTGGAAGCACCTGCAAATCGCAATCGCACTTTGTTGCAATTGGAGAAATACGGCTTTTAGTTGGCGATGAACTGTCAGTGAACGCCACACAGTCCCAGTGTGAGCAGGACAGCCCCATGCTGCTCCTGCCCGCCGCCACCGCTGCCGGAAGACGGTAACGTGAGCAGCCGGCGCCTCTTTTGTCAATCGGCGCCCCCGGTGGACTTATTTGGACATTGGCCGGCGTCCAGCCGCTCTGATCCAGTGACAGTGGCCGCCCTGAGCCCTTAATCTGCCCGCCGGCTGAAAATGAATGCGGCTCGTCATTCACGCAGGCCGCCACGCGCTCCCGCTGAAGTGCCCTCTGTGATGTGGTTAATGAGCAGGAAAGTCAGCGGCGGTGCGGGGGGGATTTAGCCTTGAGCCAGGCCGCAGCACAGCCACTTAGCGGCAGAGACGACACCTTCAGGGAGCAACAAGTGGCTCCGGCCTCGGGAAAATTCATTCCCCTCAGTTCTTTTTAGATTCTGAACACACTTCATGCCATGTTATGACCTTTCACCTATACTTTGGTCATGTATAAACAAGAAAGAACCACAGTGTTTTTTTTTCCTCGTCTTCAATTCCTATGCTGGATTTATGACTGCAACTCCTGCAAAACCCAGCTGCACCGTCATTTATTTCATCAGAACCGAGTCGGCTCTGTGTGGACAGTGCCGACTGCAGAAATCAATAGTGCAGACAATGGAACGACACCATTGGCTCTGCTCTCTTCAACTCATCCGTCCTTATCAAACACCTGGGAGTGGATTGCATTCATTTAGTGAGGAGCCATTTGGAATGTTGCAGCTGTGGGACTAAAGTCCAGCCAAGCTGCTCGCTACCATTCTTCCATCACAACAGGCCTCCGCTCTTAGAGAGCACCCAAGGCAGCCAAGCCCACAAGGAAGAAAGAGTGTGTGTGTGTGTGTGTGTGTGTGTGTGTGTGCGCGTGGGGGGGGGGGGGGGGGAGTAGCTTGCAGCCAATCAGAGGAGCTGGGAGGGGAAACCTCGACATGGCTGGAAACGTGACTGGGACAGGCGCTACACGAGGTGTCTTCTCACCCACTTCGGCAGCATGGGTTGCTGCTCTTTGAGCTCCGTGCAACTTTAATCGTCTCTGACGTCACTGAAAATAGGTCCGACTTTACCGTATTTTGTTTGTTTGTTTGTTTTTTGTTTTTTTTTACAACCAAATGAGCCTGATTTGACTTTTCTCCTATTTATTTTTTTTTTTAAAAAGTGAGTTTCGGTCCTGTTAGTTGTCGGACAGGTTTGGAGGTGACACGCGGTGACGGCCACATGCTAGCAACTAGCAGCGCTTCACTTCCTCCACTTCTCTTAATATGATGCCGAGAAAAAACATTGGGCCCAACATGAAACTAGTACGTCGAGTGAAGAGTAAGCCAGCCACCAAGTTATAGATTTTTTTTTATTGATTTTTATTTTTTATAAAAAAAAACAAGGCCAGTTCCTCAACACCGAAAAAGGTGACGGGAGAAGGAAGGAAGGGGCGGAGGGAAAGAAAGCGCGTGTGCAAATAAGGAATGAATAGGAATAGCTAGTGTGGCAAGTGGAGTTCTTCTCTTACTACTACTACTACTACTACTACTAGTGCTGCTACTGAATTGGAATTCAATAACAACATAAAAACGAGGGCGAAAACAAAACACGACCTGGTGGTCAATAATAATAATAATAATAATAATAATAAAAATATTTCTTCCCCTCGATAAAACCCCACGGCTGGTGGCTGCCTCGCTGCAGACGGCGTCAGAATGCTAGAGAAGTCCGTTAAAAGAGCGACAAGAGGCGGGATTCGAGTGTTTGAGCGAAGCTTCACATCCCCAAGTCATAAACCCCCTCGGCGAGGAATGAATGACTCAGCTCCGCCGTGCCACCGTGCAGGGGGAGGTGGCCATTTTTTGGAGTGACGCTGCTTCTAAAGCTTCTGGAGAAAACAGCCCGCCAGCCGTCACCTAGCGGAGGTCCATCCGGTTAGAGAAGTCGGGCGAAAAGCTTGGCGGTGGGGGGACATAAAGGCTCCACACACAGTTTGTGGCGTTAAAGCGTGTTGACGTGTGTTGAATGAAGTGACGCAGTGGCGCCAGGCACGCGGCTCGACTCGGCTGGGCTCGACTCGACTCGGCTCGGGCTTGGGGGAGGGCAGCCGGCCGCCGGAAGCGACACCTGGCGAGGCGAAAGGCAAAAGGCGAGGGCAGCGACACCAACCTTGGGATGGTTCGGAGGTCTCCGGTTCCTTTGGTCTCGTCCTGCCGAGAGAACCACACCTCCAGCAGCTTCTCGGTACCCTCGAAGAAATGCGCACTGTTATCTTCCATCATGGGACAACAGTCACCCAACAAAAAATAGGATGCCGATCTCCGGTCAAAGCGCACCCCAATCCGTCCCCTCGACCAGATATTATTTATTGAGTTTACAGTCCTTGAAGCAATCCTTGTTGGTGTTAATGATTCTTTATATTCTCTTAGGTTGCCGTCTTCCCTTTTTCAGAGAATACCGTTAGCGAGTGCTAGCTAATATCGCCGGCCATACTGTGTAGAGCGCTGAGCGGCACTAGTCGCCTCTATTTATCCGCTCGCCGCCTCCACGTCACTGCCACCCACAGCCAATCCGCTGGCCGTGCCCTCCAGTCCGCTCGCGATTGGTCGAGGGACGTGCCAATTGCTCCAGGGAAATGGGCGTTCCCTCACGTGATGTGACAGTCTCCGGCCAGTTTGCGTGTGTATGTATACCCTGGACCTGCAGCAGCAACAGTCATCTTCATTCAAGTGTTAAATTATATTAAAGTCAAAATTCCTATTATACTCCTGTATAATACTGACATTATAATATGACGTACGACCCATAGAGACTAATTCAATAAAAGGTTTTTGACATTATTGTGCATCAAGTTGCCTGTTAACACCTTGCAAAGGACCTACCGATGGAAATTAGCCTTCAGCTAACTCGGGTTTATTTACTTTGTCATGGAAATGTTGATGAATGTACTTTGTCCCTTTTTAAAAAAACAAAAACAAAATAAAAACCGTAGAGACTACAATATTACACGGCTAGTATATCTTAAGTTAGTAGTATTAAGTTTTGTTTTGTTTTTTAACTACTGAATATGGGGAAATATATCTATTACAATTTAAAACGGGTTAAGTAATGGAAGCATTACGACATGAAACTGGTCAATTATAAATGACCAACAATTATTTTTGGTTTAATTTTTTTTGTCTTAAAGACAACAACAGTGTTTTTATTTTTTGAGAAATATTTCATTGTCTACAAACGCAACCATATGTGACTGCGGTATAATATTAGCCCGCATAGTTTGCTCGTGAGCTGACACCGAAAGCTGTTCCTGGATTTTATTTCGTTGAACCCCAAACATGCTGTGTTCTTGTACATGATCGCCCTCAGCAGCAGCTCACCGAGGCCGGACGGTCCCGCTCCGCCGCCGGACACCACGAGAGCCAGAAGCCGTCGGCTGCATTTGAGCAGAGCACTCCTCCTCGAGCCGCTCGCAGTGCAACACACTGCAGCCAGAAGCGCGGGCTGTAGTTCCCGCCTCGGCCGCACAGCGCGGCGGCCAGCGGCGGCGCCCGCCCGCCGGGACTACACTACCCAGCGCGCCCTGCGCGCCAATTAGAAACGTCAACGAGCCAGTGAACATTAAGCGGAGCAGACCAAAATCCCAAACAAGGAAATGGTGGGGGAATAAAAACGAGCAGATTATTTAATTAATGCATGTAATAATTAATATTGTATTTTTATTGTAAATGAAGGCGCATTTATGGCTTAGAATGGATTACGACTTCAAAACCAAGCTGGCGGCCGAGCGCGAGCGAGTGGAGGATCTGTTCGAATATGAAGGTTGCAAAGTGGGTCGCGGCACCTACGGGCACGTTTATAAAGCCAAGCGCAAAGACGGGTAAGATCCGCCGCCGCCGCCGTTTTGTGCGGGAGCGAGAGAGTCAAGCGGCGGTCCGCGGTCGACCGACGCGACGGTCCCGCCGTGTGTTGCTGTGTTTGGGGCTCGAGAGTGTCCCCCTCGAAGCGATAGCCCGAGTGTGTGTGTGTGTGTGTGTGTGTGTGTGTGTGTGTGTGTGTGTGTGTGTGTGTGTGTGTGTGTGTGTGTGCGCGCGCGCGCGTGTTTTTGTTTTCATGTAACGCACTCTCACTCACCAACGGTCCTCCTCCCTCCTCCCTCTCCCTCTCCCTCCTCCTCCCACTTTAATAACGTCAACACAGCGCCGTTCTTCTCCACATTTTATCCACAATATTCACATCGCTGCCGCTGCTGCTGCTGCTGCTGAACACCTCCGTGTTATTGTGACTGCCGCTATTTCTGCTGCTGCTGCGTCGCTTCAAGGCGATAGTGACATCATCACAGCGTCTTCTTCTTCCTCTTCCTCTTCCTCCTCCTCCTCCTCCTCCTCCTCCTCACCCCGTCTACCCAACAGCACCGCTGCTTAAACCTCTGCTGTGCCTGTCTGATCAACAGACCAGCGGCTCTGTACAGTGGCGAGCATGTGACAGTGCAGTAAACATGGCGTAACGGACTGGGTGTCCTCATGGTTCCTCCAGAAGGTCCAGCTACTTATTACCACCTTGTTATTCATTGCCCGGCTGGCTGGCACGCTGTCTTGGGTGAAGTGAACTTTCTGAGGAGGGCTCCTTCCAGTCAGGTCACCGTCCCACGACTCCCCACCCACAGCCCCAGCTGAAGGTTTGACACTCAGAAACAGCGTGAGCCTCTCGGAGCAGGTGCTGCTGCGCTCTGGTTGCAGCCAGAGAACCACAGTCACTCTCATAAATTCCAAAGTTGGAAACCGGTTGAATGCAGCCCTGGCAGATGTTGGTTAGCTGCCCTTTTGCCCAGGTGTTCAGAAGAGATTCGTCAATCCATTGATCAGTCGGCTTCTTGTTTATAGCTCGGTGAATGTACGTTGAGAAGCATAAAACATGCACCAGGTGGTAATAAACCACCAAAGCTGGCTCACATTCAGTGTCAGTAAAGGGTTAAATGTACGGTAGGTAAACTAAAATGACGGTGGCTTTCAAGCCAGTGATGCCAGGATGTACGGCCGACCCAGGAGGTTCTGCTGCAAACTGATGTGATCCTGGCTGGAGGCCCTGGGCCCAGGCCAGTGGTGGCAGTGGAGGTGGTTCCTCACGGCTCCACGAGGTCCAGACTCGTGCCAGCAACATGATGAAGTGGTGGCAAGTCACCGCCGGCAGATAAGATTGGTTACAAAAATTTGAGGCGTGCGGGACGTTCCGTCTCCACACGCACACACACACACACACACACACATGCACAAAACACTCAGTGTCAGCTGACAAGAGTGTGGGGCTGTTTGGGAACGTGGACGAGTTCTTCTCCTTTTTCCTTTTGATTTCCTTTTATTTTTTTCAATTTCTGGGACTGGATCACAGTGACATCGTTAATTCTGAGAGCAGCAGCAGCAGCAGCAGCAGCAGCAGCGGTCATCCTGCTGCGTCGACTGGGTGGAACCTTGGGTTTCTGCTCTGTAGGTTTTTCAGTCAACCGCATCAATGATTATCTCGTGGTCCCAAGTTAACGCCCCCACCCGTTGCCCCCTCCTGCCCCTCCCCCACCCACCCAGCTGGCAAGGAACACCAATGAAAAGCTACGCTAACTGAACGTTAGCTCTAGTTGTTGTTTTGAATGCAATGATTGTCTCCTTGCTGCAGTTTGCAGCGTGTCTTTGTGGCAGAAGCTTCCAGTCCAGATCAGTTAGGCTGCTGCTGATAGCGTCAGTTACAATACAGGCTCATCACCAGGAAGGGCAGGGAGGTCAGAGGTCATCGTCTATGATGTAGTCTTGCTGACCTGCTTCTCAAAGAAAAAAGAATGACTGTGTTTGTGACGTGTATGAAAGCCGTCAATTTTCTTTTACTGGAGCTCGTAACAGTTTAATGGCAGTGTTTTAAAACCTCCCGGCTCCTTTAAATGCACCATCAGAGAGCCACGAGGCCCCGGCGCTCACGCTGTCTGAAGGAGGCAGTGGGAGACGCCGCTGGACCTGGAACACTCACACCGGTGATCAGAGAGAATTACAAAAGTGCAGCTCACTGCCTCGGTGCTGCTCTGGGAATCTGACCTGCAACCTGCAAGATAACAACAACAATAATAACAACAATAACAATGACAATAACAATGATAATAATCTCATCCGATGCACCGCCGCATGCCATTTCCTCTTTTCTGCAGAGCGACTTGCACTAACTTCCTTCCTGGTTCTGGCTTGGCACCCAGCTGCAGGCCCGCGGGTGGCGGGTGTGTGTGTGTGTGTGTGTGGGGGGGGGGGGGCAGTCTCGCTTTGTTGATCCGATCTGGCACCAGGAGGCCGAAAATCGATTTGTTATTTCTATCCCAGAGAGGATGCACTCGTAGCGTCGCCACTAGCCTGGGTTTAGCCACGCTGTCAGCTGAGCACCTGGACCGAGGAGCCTCCAGCAGCTCCAGCAGCTCCAGCAGCTCCAGCAGCTGCAACAACTGCAGCAGCTCCAGCAGCTGCAGTTGTTGCAGCTCCAGCAGCTGCAGAAGCTGCAGAAGCTCCAGCAGCTCCAGTAGCTCCAGCAGCTCCAGCAGCTGCAACAACTGCAGCAGCTCCAGCAGCTGCAGCTCCAGCAGCTCCAGCAGCTCCAACAGCTCCAGCAGTTGCAGCTGCTGCAGCTCCAGCAGCTCCAACAGCTCCAGCAGCTCCAACAGCTCCAGCCAGGCTGGTCGTATTTCGATGCGCTGGATCTTCGGGCTGGATTGGTGCTGATTTTTGAAGGCCTCAGACCCCAGAAGAAGTGAGCGAGCTGCTGCTGGAGAACCTGAGACCCATCATGCTGGGGGATGCTTGGTTTCTGGGGGCCGTCAAATGTTGGGGACTGTAAATGGTAGCAGGTGAAAGAAGAGGTCACAGAGGTCACCTCCATGACCCCCTGTAGCCGCATGCTGAGCGGCTGTCTGGGTCGGACTGTTGGAGCAGCTGGACCAGCAGGTGGAGCTCCAGCGGGCTTCCGAGAGATGAAGCCCGCTGGAGCCCCACAGCAGAGGCTCCGGCTGCTCAGCAGTGAGGAGACATTCATCAACCACAGTTCTACACACACTCGCACTGTCTCATCACTGCACACTGATAAAGCTGAGCACTGCTTGACTTGAAATCTCCCAAGAGTCCAAAGCTGCACGTGCACCTTCCACCGGGACGTCACTCTCTCACTTTCCCACCATCTGATTGGCCAAATTCATACAAGAGGTGTTTGGTTAGTGTGTATGGTCACCTGATGACTTGAAACCTTTGGAATACACACACACACACACACACACACACACACACCCTCCCTTAGTGTGTGAGGCCTTTGAGTGCAAACAGGAAGTAAAGATCAATGAAAGAGAATACATGTGTGTGTCTGGCTGTGTATTGGTCTCTATGTGTCTGACAGGACCTTTCTCTCTCTCTCTGCAGGAAGGATGAGAAGGAATATGCACTGAAACAAATTGAAGGCACTGGAATTTCAATGTCGGCCTGCAGGGAGATCGCGGTGAGTCACTGCCGCCTGCTGCTGCTGCTGCTGCTGCTGCTGCTGCTGCTGCTGCTGTTGTTGTTGTTGTTGTTGTTGTTGTTGTTGCTGCTCACATGACTGGAGCAGATGAACACCAGGGCACCATGCTGTACCGTGCCACAGAAACACATCAGAAGCTCTTTGATCCGAGCTGCAGTGGCGGTCGTGTGTTTGAAGGTCACCTAGAGGTCGCGACCTCACCCTGACAGGAAGAGGAGAGGTCCTGACACTCTTGTTTTACCAGCTTCTCCCTCCGAAACCTCCTCACCCCTCCCCCACCCGCTGGTGTGTGTGGTGGGCGGGTGTGCTGATGATGTCACACGTCGCCCTTTGACCCACATTCCACCGTCAGCAGAGGAGGCTCAGCTGATTGACAGTTCTCAGTCCTCAAACACTGTTTGTTTTAGTTGGTGAAATGGAAACAGGTTGTGGGATCCTCCCAGTCCGCCCAGTCAGACCAGTGAGCACTGGACTCCCTGGACTCACTGGACTCTCTGGACTCCCTGTACTCACTGGACTCCCTGGACTCACTGGACTCACTGGACTCCCTGTACTCACTGGACTCACTGGACTCACTGTACTCACTGGACTCCCTGGACTCCCTGGACTCCCTGGACTCCCTGGACTCTCTGGACTCCCTGGACTCACTGGACTCTCTGGAATCCCTGTACTCACTGGACTCCCTGGACTCTCTGGACTCTCTGGACTCCCTGGACTCACTGGACTCACTGGACTCTCTGGACTCCCTGTACTCACTGGACTCACTGGACTCACTGGACTCTCTGGACTCTCTGGACTCACTGGACTCACTGTACTCACTGGACTCTCTGGACTCCCTGTACTCACTGGACTCACTGGACTCACTGTACTCACTGGACTCTCTGGACTCACTGGACTCACTGGACTCACTGGACTCTCTGGACTCCCTGTACTCACTGGACTCACTGGACTCACTGTACTCACTGGACTCTCTGGACTCTCTGGACTCACTGTACTCACTGGACTCACTGTACTCACTGGACTCTCTGGACTCTCTGGACTCTCTGGACTCACTGGACTCTCTGGACTCACTGGACTCCCTAGACTCACTGGACTCTCTGGACTCACTGGACTCTCTGGACTCCCTGGACTCTCTGGACTCACTGGACTCTCTGGACTCTCTGGACTCACTGGACTCTCTGGACTCCCTGGACTCTCTGGACTCACTGGACTCCCTGGACTCCCTGGACTCACTGGACTCCCTGGACTCTCTGGACTCACTGTACTCCCTAGACTCACTGGACTCACTGGACTCCCTGGACTCTCTGGACTCACTGGACTCACTGGACTCCCTAGACTCCCTGGACTCTCTGGACTCACTGGACTCCCTAGACTCCCTGGACTCACTGTACTCACTGGACTCCCTGGACTCACTGGACTCTCTGGACTCTCTGGACTCCCTGTACTCACTGGACTCACTGGACTCACTGTACTCACTGGACTCTCTGGACTCTCTGGACTCACTGTACTCACTGGACTCACTGTACTCACTGGACTCTCTGGACTCTCTGGACTCTCTGGACTCACTGGACTCCCTAGACTCACTGGACTCACTGGACTCTCTGGACTCACTGGACTCTCTGGACTCCCTGGACTCTCTGGACTCACTGGACTCCCTGGACTCCCTGGACTCACTGTACTCCCTAGACTCACTGGACTCACTGGACTCCCTGGACTCTCTGGACTCACTGGACTCACTGGACTCCCTAGACTCCCTGGACTCTCTGGACTCACTGGACTCCCTAGACTCCCTGGACTCACTGTACTCACTGGACTCCCTGGACTCACTGGACTCTCTGGACTCTCTGGACTCCCTGGACTCCAGCAACAGGCTTCAGGTGTTGCTGGAGGCGGGCAGGTGGAGTGGAAGCAGCAGCGCCTGCTGTGTCTCTCTGGGCCTGTTCACACCAGCAGCAGCCCGCCAGCTGCACGGGATCTTCCGCTCCTCCTCCTCCTCCTCCTCCTCCTCCTTTTTTAAAAATGTTTTTTGGTCTGAACTTCCGACCAAATTGAGGAACGAAGCCGGAGAAAACGCGAGGCGTCGCTGGCCGTGTTTTATTTTCCTCTGGGCGACGCCCCCTGGGCCCTGGGCTGTTTTGGTGCAGCTGTGTGGAAGATGAGAGCAGACAGTTACTGGTGGCGCCTTCCACCTCAGCTCAGCCTTCCAAGCAAACGTGTTGGGCTTTGTTCTCGCTCTTATGTAACCAACAGCTTTCATTCTTTCCCCAGAATTTCAGCCTTAACCAAAAGCAGCCTTCATGCGGCTTCACTCACTGCTTCCCGCAGTAAAAACTTTCAGTGCTTTGGCCGTTTCTCCACAGGTCCAGTCGCCACTTCCTGCTGCGTCTCTTCTTGGTTCTTGCGCCACCTGCAGCCGCAGCGACTGTTTGATTTTCACAGCTCCTCCTCATCCTGCCATCACCGCCGTGATGGACGGATGGACAGGCGGCTGGTTAACTTCTGCGGCGGCACGAAACACAAACTGGCTGAACCGGGCGAGAGAGAGAGGGAGAGAGACAGACAGAGAGACAGAGAGAGAGAGAGCGAGAGACAGAGAGACGGGGGGGGGGGAGAGAGAGAGAGACAGACAGAGAGACAGAGAGAGAGACAGAAAGAGAGAGAGAGACAGAGAGAGGGGGGGAGAGAGAGAGAGAGAGAGACAGACAGAGAGACAGAGAGAGAGAGAGCGAGAGACAGAGAGAGAGAGGGGGGAAAGAGAGAGAGAGAGAGACAGAGAGAGAGAGAGAGAGAGCGAGAGACAGAGAGAGAGAGGGGGGAAAGAGAGAGAGAGAGAGACAGAGAGAGAGAGCGAGAGACAGAGAGAGAGAGGGGGGAAAGAGAGAGAGAGACAGAAAGAGAGACAGAGAGAGAGAGAGCGAGAGACAGAGAGAGAGAGGGGGGAAAGAGAGAGAGAGAGAGACAGAGAGAGAGAGAGAGAGCGAGAGACAGAGAGAGAGAGGGGGGAAAGAGAGAGAGAGACAGAAAGAGAGACAGAGAGAGAGAGAGAGAGAGACTCTTGATTCCAGCCAAAAAACAACCAAAACAAACTTCTACACTTTTAGTTTCACTTTTCTGTTTGGCAATTTCACTGAAAATGTTAAAAACAAGGAAATAATAAAAAAAAAAAAGAACTGAGGCAGAATTATGAGCAGCCCCCTCACGCGCACACACACACACACACACACACACACACACACACACATAGAGCTTGTGACGCGGTTGTGACTTTATTGAAAGCTCTTCTTGTTGTTGGTGCAGCAGCAAAACAGGAAACGTCGCCAGCGTCTCCTTCCATGTGTGAGTGCAGCAGGCGGAGGCGTGGTGGTGGTGGCGGTGGTGGCGGTGGTGGTGGCGGTGGCCAGTGCCTTGTGTTGTGAGTCACCCTGGCTTTGAAGACCACAGAGAGTGTGGTTGTTCCTGCGAGGTGGAGGAACGCTGAGAACCCACAACAACAGTCTGCCAGCTCCTCCCTGCTGCCGCTGGCCTCCGTGCAGGAATCTGCAGTGTGTTGGTGTTCTTGGGTTGCTCGACAACATTCTGGACGTTCCCAGCACCACCCCCCCCCCTCCCCCACCCCCCCAGCAGAACCAGCCTCACCTCCACCGCCAGTCTTACAACCGCTGCAAGTAACGAGGGAAGAAATGAATCTGCACAACACAACACAACACAACACAACACAACACAAGGTCTTTGTGTTGCTGTGACACCAAGTCAAGACTTAGAGAGCAGGAAGCACGTGAGGGCCGGCAGGCTGGAGGGAGAGCAAGGACTCCAGGGCCCTGCTGATCCAGGGTCCTGCTGATCCAGGGTCCTGCTGATCCAGGGTCCTGCTGATCCAGGGTCCTGCTGATCCGGGTCCCTGCTGACTGAGGAACTCTGGATGTGTTGCAGCCGAGCGACGGTGACGGCGGGACAGTAACACAAGTCACCAGTCACATTCTGACCTCCGACAATTCAAACCTGCTCCACCAGCCTCGTGTTTTCCTTCCCAGCCCAAAAGTCACAATGGCTTTTGTTGCCCCCCCCCAATCCCCCTTCCCTGTTCCTGTCCAGACCTCCCAAGAACTCCCCTGCCGCCCCCCCGCCCCCCCGGACCACCACCGCCCCCCCCCAGGTGTGTGCAGCTGCTGGATCGACGCTGCGTTTCCTAAGTGCAGCCTGTGACTGTGGCTCCCACTTGCAGCCAAAGCAGGTTCCTCTGGTTCCTCTGCCCGGTGGAGAGGAAGACGCTCAGAGGCAGAGGCTCCCGGCCCGGCGAGGATGTTTGTCAGTGACTGTGCAAACAGCAACGTGGCTCTGTTGTGTTTGCACCAGCGGATAAACTGCCAGTTGCCAAGGAACCTGAGGAGCACCTGAGGAGCACCTGAGGAGCACCTGAGGAGCACGTGAGGAGCACGTGTTTCAGCCAGAGTTTTCTGAGAGCCATCCAGCTGGAAGAGTGGTGGAAAACACACTGTGAGGAGGAGGAGGAGGAGGAGGTGGAAGAGGAGGAGGGGGAGGAGGCTCTGCAGTAGATCAGCAGGAGGAACAGTTTGTTGTGATGCAACATCTGATGGATCCTGCAGCTTCTGCCAGAGAGCCGAGTCAGCAGACTGCTGCTGCTGCTGCTGCTGGTTCTCCTCTCTGCAGACTCAGAGCCCAGTGTGGCTGCACCACCAGCACCACCTCACACCTCCGTCAGTGGTGGAGCTCGGTGGAGGTGACGGGAGTTCTTTATCTGCTCCTCTTCCTCCTCCTGCGTGCTACACCTGCACCTCCACCTCTTGTCACGCCGCTCTGTCACTGGATTTGCATGTTAACCAGTGACTCAGTCAGCTGACCCGTTCAAGCCCAAACCTGCGTTACTGGTGCTTTGAGTGTGTGTGTGTGTGTGTGTGTGTGTGTGTGTGTGTGTGTGTGTGTGTGTGTGTGTGTGTGTGTGTGTGCCCTCAGGCAGGAGGAATGAACTGGTGGGAGGAGCTTCTCTTCTGAAAAACACAAAGAGACAAAATAAATATAAAAAATAAAAGTGGACTCCCGCAGCAGCAGGTGGGTGCTGGTGACCCGGGTGGTGGTGGAGGTGGAGGTGGGCGGGGCCAGCAGGTCCTGAGAAGCTGCCCTCTTGGCCGCTGGCCTGGCCGGGGTCAACGACCTGGAGAAGCCCAGTTGTGGTTCTGATCCGCGGCTACATTCTTCAGAGGCCTCCAACAACAACATGACCCAGTTCTCCTTCCCAGCAGAAGCGGGCGAGCGAGCCAGTCAGCGGCCCAGATCTCCTCTCTCTCTCTTTTCGCGCCTCGACTCGGCGCTAATCCATGCCCTGCGTCGTCTTTGTGATCGAGTGGAAAAAAATAATCAGCAACTGGTGGAGGGGGGGGGGGCGCTAGAGTGGTCGCACCGCCGCAGCACATGAGCGGTAATAAAAACTGCGGGCGACGAGTCAGTCACAAGGTTTCTGGGCACGGGGGGGGGGGTTGATGATGCATTAGTGCTGCTCTCCGGCCCCGCCCCCTCAGCGTTAGCGCCTTAGCAAAAGTAGCTCCGCAGCACCTGAGGTGGAAACCCTGCCTGTGGAGGCCTCTTCTGGTATCTACCACCCTGGTTGATGGTTCCAAAGCCCCTGGTGTCATGGACACTACATGATCCCATCATGACCTGTGTGTGTGTGTGTGTGTGTGTGTGTGTGTGTGTGTGTGTGTGTGAGTGAGAGTACATGCACCCAGCGTTCATTGGGGAATGTGCGGAGGGAGTTGCCTCGTGTCCTGGAAGCAGCAGGAGCAGCAGCAGCAGCAGCAGCAGCAGCAGCAGCAGACGGCGAGTCGTCCTTCACGCTTTCAGACCCTCGCGTTTTGTTTTCTATCTTTTCAAGCTTCCAGCTAGAAAGCAAAGGTGGAAAAGCGTCGCACTGACGCAGCACACAGGCGGTGGAGGTACTTTGACCCCGACCAGGAAGACAGGATCCCAGTGGGCGTGGCCGTGGACGCCGTTCGGAATCACCATCGGCATCAAGCACCTCTCTTTCCCGATGGACCGGATCGGATCAGAATCTTCCGATTGACGTGTTTTCATGGAGCGTTTCTAATCCGATTGGGCCTTGATTCTGATCAGTTGTGTCCATGGAAACACGGCTGGTGTGAATTGGAACGGATCCATCGGCCCCCAGAACCTCCGGGCTGCGGGAGAACAAACAGGAAGTTAGCAGCTGCCGCGGCTAAGATGCTCCAGTTGGTCGCTTCTGAGGAAGCTGCAGCTGCCGACTGGCTGCCTGTGGTCAGGCTCCGCCCACCACCTGGAAATACAAAATTACACTTTTGTGTTTTTGAATTGTTTGGCTTCCTGCTTCGGTAGCAGCAGCAGCGTCATCACATTTCCCTCTTCTCCTACTCCTCCTCCTCCTCCTACTCCTCCTTCTCCTCCACCTCCTACTCCTCCTCCTCCTCCTCCTCCTCCTGGAAGAACCCTGCAGGCCTCTACCAACACGTGACAGCGCTCGCTTGTGTAGCGCATCAGTTACAACCCACATCAGACGGCGTGTGACGGCCCCCCCCGGCCCTCTCTGCCTGTAGCCCCGCCCCCTTGGCCCCGGCCCTGGACCCCCCTAACGGCGCCCTAAGCCAGCGGCTCGGCCCACAATGCTCCATTGTGGCCTGTGGATTAAGGCTGCGATTAAAGCTAAACCTCATTTCCTCGTCCGAGTGCCGGATCAAAGAGGCCGGAAGACAATCCCACCATTATTGTGGCTGGGAGTTCCCCTGCGACCACGGCCACCTCCACCTCCACCTCCACCTCTCCTGGGGGTCCCTGTGTTGAACGCCCCTCAACTGCTGGAACAAACAACCAAAGAACCAAAGCAGCAGCACTTCCTGGAGGCACAGCGCCCTGTGATGACATTTGGTGGTCCAATAGGAGAGAAGCTGTGTGCAGAGGCCCTGGCAGTGTGAGACACTCTGCTGGTCATCAGTCAAACAGCTGACGAACACGTTGGCGAGCAAAGAGCTCTGACAGGTGACAGGTGCCACTTCCTGTCTCCACTCAGAGGCCTCAGACACTCAGGCTGGCTTCAAGGTGTGTGTGTGTGTGTGTGTGTGTGTGTGTGTGTTTGCATGGACAGGAAGTAGCTGGCAGACCAACCAAATGATGACGTGCTGCTCTCTGATTGGCCGGTGGGAGAGAGAAGCTCCACTCACAGCGGTTTATCATCAGTGATTAGAGGCTAGGAGACCATCCTGACCTCTTCTTCTTCTTCCTCCTCTTCTTCTTCTTCTTCTTCTTCTTCTTCTTCTTCTTCTTCTCTGACGGCAGCCGAGCAGACATTTATGAGGGTTTGAAAGTGTTATTTATCGTACGGCAGGAAAACCAGGCGCAGGGTAAAAACAGTCATTAGAGGGAGGAGTCAGAGTGGTGGAGTGACACTGCATACCTTCCAAAGAGCTGCAGGGGCGGGGGGGTTAAATTCTTGTCTTCTTGAAAAAAATGAAGATTTGCGAGTGAAGTCAGTGAACTTCTGTGTTCTGCTTCTGTTATTACTGCAGCTGCTGTCAACGAACCAATTGGACACAATGGTTCAGCCCATCCAGATTGAAACCTGGTGGCTCTGTAGTGTGAACAGTCACAAATCACATGAACTCTGGTCTGTGCCGAACGGATTGGAAGCACTTGAGGAGGTGGTCTGGTTTGGTCAGAGGCGTTTCAGTGTGAACGGTCCGTGTCTGTCAGTGTGCCTGTCAGATGGCTCAATAATGTGGCCCAGTCTGAGCAGAACCACATCCCATTTGGACACTTGGCTACCAGCGGTGTGGACAGTCAGCA
>NW_027466271.1:95000-112500 GCF_046127955.1 Nelusetta ayraudi
AAACGTGACTCCCGGTGGACGGAAAAGTGATGAATGATTGATGGTGTTTAGAATCTGAAGGGCTCAGAGTCAGAGTCAGAGCATCACCGGCCTCACAGCGCCCCCTACTGGCCCTCACAGCGCCCCCTACTGCAGTAGTAGTAGAAGAGATGTTTGGCCCTCACAGCACCCCCTACTGGCCCTCACAGCGCCCCCTACTGCAGTAGTAATAGAAGAGATGTTTGGCCCTCACAGCGCCCCTTACTGCAGTAGTAGTAGAAGAGATGTTTGACCCTCACAGCGCCCCCTACTGCAGTAGTAGTAGAAGAGATGTTTGACCCTCACAGCGCCCCCTACTGCAGTAGTAGTAGAAGAGATGTTTGGCCCTCACAGCGCCCCCTACTGCAGTAGTAGTAGAAGAGATGTTTGACCCTCACAGCGCCCCCTACTGCAGTAGTAGTAGAAGAGATGTTTGGCCCTCACAGCGCCCCCTACTGCAGTAGTAGTAGAAGAGATGTTTGACCCTCACAGCGCCCCCTACTGCAGTAGTAGTAGAAGAGATGTTTGGCCCTCACAGCGCCCCTTACTGCAGTAGTAGTAGAAGAGATGTTTGGCCCTCACAGCACCCCCTACTGGCCCTCACAGCGCCCCCTACTGCAGTAGTAATAGAAGAGATGTTTGGCCCTCACAGCGCCCCCTACTGCAGTAGTAATAGAAGAGATGTTTGGCCCTCACAGCGCCCCCTACTGCAGTAGTAATAGAAGAGATGTTTGGCCCTCACAGCGCCCCCTACTGCAGTAGTAGTAGAAGAGATGTTTGGCCCTCACAGCGCCCCCTACTGGCCCTCACAGCGCCCCCTACTGCAGCGACAGTAGGGGATATTTTTGATGCTTGTAGTCGCTAACCTCTGCATTCCCCAGATCTGCTGCTCTGAACCTCTCTGGCTCCCCCTGGTGGTGACCTTGCTGTTTACCTCTCTCCCTCCTGCAGCCGACATGGGTTTCGCCCGACTCTTCAACTCGCCGCTGAAGCCGCTGGCCGACCTTGACCCCGTGGTGGTGACCTTCTGGTACCGGGCCCCTGAGCTGCTCCTGGGGGCCCGACACTACACCAAAGCCATCGGTGGGTGCCAGGAGAACAGGAGGAGCTCTCAGGGGTCGACCCCGTCACCTGGGGCATGGCGTGTTGACCTCCCCTCTGTGTGTGTGTGTGTGTGTGTGTGTGTGTGTGTGTGTGTGTGTGTGTGTGTGTGTGCGCGTGGTGGTCGCTCCAGACATCTGGGCCATCGGCTGCATCTTTGCCGAGCTGCTGACCTCGGAGCCCATCTTCCACTGCCGCCAGGAGGACATCAAGACCAGCAACCCCTTCCACCACGACCAGCTGGACCGCATCTTCAGCGTCATGGGCTTCCCCGCAGGTGGCCACCAGCAGGGGCTCCCGTTGTGTAGACATGCTGCTGTGTTTCGATGTGTTGTGGTGACAGTGTGTGTGTGTGTGTGTGTGTGTGTGTGTGTGTTTGCAGACAAGGACTGGGAGGACATCAGGAAGATGCCAGAGTACCCCACACTGCAGAAGGACTTCAGGAGGACGACGTGAGTCGTGGCGCTGATCCGGCTGCGACTCACTGACTCCATTCATTCATTATTGATCGGTGTTTTTGTTTTTTTCCCATTTCCAACAGATATTCAAACAGCAGCCTGATCAAGTACATGGAGAAGCATAAAGTCAAACCAGACAGCAAGGTTTTCCTCCTGGTGGGTCCACACTACACCTCAACTCTCCTGACTGGTCAGTCAGTCAGTCAGTCAGTCAGTCAGTCAGCCAGTTAGTCAGTCATTCAGCCAGTCAGCCAGTCAATTAGCCAATCAGCCAGTCAGTCAGTCAGTCAGTCAGTCAGCCAGTTAGTCAGTCATTCAGCCAGTCAGCCAGTCAATTAGCCAATCAGTCAGTCAGTCAGCCAGTCAGCCAGTCAGTCAGTCAGTCAGTCAGCCAGTCAGTCAGTCAGCCAGTCAGTCATTCAGCCAGTCAGTCAGTCAGTCAGCCAGTCAGCCAGTCAGTCAGTCAGCCAGTCAGTCATTCAGCCAGTCAGTCAGCCAGTCAATAAATCAATAAGTCAATAAGCCAGTCAGTCAGTCAGTCAGTCTTTGGTGTGTTAACAGACTCACAGCTACTGGTTCCTTTGAAGAGCACCGGCAGTGTTTGTGATTTGTGAAGTGTGTTGGCATCCAGGGAGGTGTAGACGTGGTCCTGGTTCTCCACATGGTTCCTCCTGTGGTCAAGTCCAGTGTTTGAGTTCCATTTTTCTCCCTGGATCAGTGAGTTTGGAGCATCAAGAGCAGTTTGAAGGGCCGTCGTCATCGTCGTCATCGTTGTCATCTGAGCAGCAGCAGCGGCAGCAGCGGCAGCGTGTCAGAGCAGCTTGACACCAGGTCAGATAGAGAGAAACATCTCCGACCTTCAGCTCAGGAGCTGAGGAGACAAACAGCTCGACCTTGGAGATAAAGGAGCAGCAGCAGCAGCAGCAGCAGCAGCAGAGGGAGATAGAGGACTGAGAGAAGCAGTGAACCGACTCACTTTGTCTTATCTAACCCCCCCCCCCCCCCCCCCCGATCCACCTGAAGCCTGTTCTGAACCGTCTCCTCTTCTCCCTCTGCACCTTCAGCTCCAGAAGCTCCTCACCATGGACCCCACCAAGAGGATCACGTCAGAGCAGGCGCTACAGGATGCCTACTTCCTGGAGGAGCCTCTCCCCACCACAGAGTGAGTTGAATCTCTGAGCCGACACGCCTAACATCAAGACGTAGCACAGCTCAACACAATGCAACACAAATACTGATGCAGTACACACATACAAGAGTCATTAGGAGCTTGTGCAGGTGTTGGTGGTGAGTCAGGTGTTTGAAGATACACAGGAGTGGGTTCGGTGATGGAGAAGATCTAACAGCCTCTGCTAGACGCTTCCAACCATTTGGTCCTTTGAACTCCAAACTACTGTTTGATTCACTGGTAGACTCCATCTGCTTGGTAGGTGGAGGAGAGTTGCACAACATACTGTTTACGCTGAGGGTTAAAGGTCACAGTCGTTAGATTGAACCAGTGTTTCAGTGGTGGTGCATGTAGAGAGGAGGAGTGACCAGGAGGACAGGAGCAGGCAGGAGGTCCAGAACCGGCCCAGCACTCTTTGAATGTGTCTCCTGTGGTTGCAGCGTGTTTGCCGGCTGCCAGATCCCCTACCCCAAGAGGGAGTTCCTCAACGAAGACGAGCCGGAGGAGAAGGCTGACAAGGTGACGGGCCGCCCCATTCTTTCTTATTTCATTTGATTTGATGTGTTGGGTGAATCCAGAGGCCTCAGCAGGAGAGCGTAGGTCTTCTGCTCGTCCCTCCTACCGATCGGAAATCAAACCATCAAACCATCATAAGAACCAAAAGAACCAAACCATCAAACCATCATAAGAACCATAAGAACCAAACCATCAAACCATCAAACCATCATAAGAACCAAAAGAACCAAACCATCAAACCATCATAAGAACCATAAGAACCATAAGAACCAAACCATCAAACCATCATAAGAACCAAAAGAACCAAACCATCAAACCATCAAACCATCATAAGAACCAAAAGAACCAAACCATCAAACCATCATAAGAACCAAAAGAACCAAAAGAACCAAACCATCAAACCATCATAAGAACCAAAAGAACCAAACCATCAAACCATCAAACCATCAAACTCTTTGAAGGCCTCGCCACGATACTTCACAATTACATAAACAGCAGCTGATGCAACTCAGTGCCTCTCTCCTTCTCTCTCACTCACCCACTCTCTCTCTCTCTGTCTCTCTCACTCTCTCTCTCTCTCTTTATGATAATGTCTCTGTCATCAACGCCCTTTTTTCCATCTAAGTGCAGTAACAGTGAAGCTGCTGTGTTTCCTTGTGAGAAGGAATCTTCACCGCAGGTCATTGACCTCACTGAAGCCTCTCTTTGTCTTCAGTAGGATCCTCTCTGCACTTGTTTCTTAACCTCACACACACACACACACACACACACACACACACACACACACACCAACCGCAACCCGTCTGGACTCACAGCTCAGGTCTGGGTCTGTGAGTCTTTGATTCTCTGAGTCTCTCATTGGGTTGTACTGGATATTTGGAGATGTTCCTCAGGAGTCTGCTGGTGGTCACATGACCGAGCTAAAGGCTAAAGGACCCACACCACTTTGTTCTGTTATCATTGCTGCCGTGATGTTTGTGGATCTTCAGAAGGTTGGAAGCAGCCAGACACAACAGTTTTGTCTCCACTCTGAATCTCACTGCTTCCCTCCACTGCAAGCTTCTTTTTGCTCTGTTCCTTCTTCATTAAAGGTCCTCCTTGTGAAAATTTTGAATAATAAACAGCGACATCAAGTGGTCACCTTTCAGATCGCAGTGCCTTTCACTCTCCCTCCCTCTCCTGAGCTTGCCAGTGAACTACGGTGGCCCTGTGCACCCAAACCTGCACACCTGGTCCACCTTCTTCTTCTTCTTCTTCTTCTTCTTTGTCTTCTTGGTTGGTTTGGTTTGTTATGAAGCTCTTGTGTGTGTGTGTGTGCAGAACCAGACCCAGCAGCACCAGCAGACCACAGGCCAGAACCAGAACCAGAACCAGCAGCAGCAGCAGCAGCAGCAGCAGCAGGCGGCAGCCTCACAGCAGAGCTCCGCCCAGACCAACGGCACCGCCGGCACGGCAGGAGGCGGCGGCGGCGGTGGAGGGGGCGTGGCCGGGGGCGGGCTGCAGCACGGCGGCCAGGACCAGGGACCCCCCAACAAGAAGCCTCGCATTGGACCCTCAGGGGCCTCCTCGGGCACCGCCGTCCACCAGCCAGACTACCAGGTGGGGGCAGCGGTGGGGCGTCGTGCGTTATGTGGTTGCGTGATGGCATTGTGTGAGTGTGTGCTTGTGTGTTTGTGCAGTGCAGTTGTGTGGTTGTGCGATGGCGTGGTGTAGTGTAGGCCTCATCTCTGGGTCAACAAACCAAGGGTTGCAGTGATAACCGCCGCACTTTGTCCCGCCGCCAGCGGTGGCGCCGATGGAGAGAACGCCGTGAATGAAGGGAGGTTGTCAGAAAGAAAAAGAGGGCGGGGCCTGTGAGGTCAGGGGCCACGGCCAAGGCGGCCAACCCCAATAGCAAGTGTACAACTTGATGAGAGCAGCTGAGCCCGTTAGGCCTGTTAGGCCTGTGCCATCTGGTGGTGAGAAGGCGTATTGCACCCCCCTGCTGTCCAGGATATCAGGTGAGAGGCCAGAGAGGTGCTGGAGACAGCAGCTCCACTGGCAGCACATGTATAATTAAACCAGTGTGTGTGTGTGTGTGTGTGTGTGTGTACGTGTGTGTGTGTACGTACGTGTGTGCGTGTGTGTGTGTGTGTGCGTGTGTGCGTCCTACTTTTCCCCTCATCGATCTCTCCCAGCATGCACTGCTCTCTCCGCTCAATATGAGCAACACGTCGGTGACTGGACGGTGGTGGCGGGCGGGGCCAGAAGAGGTCACGGGAGGTGACCATGTGACTGGACGGTGGTGGTGGGCGGGGCCAGAAGAGGTTACGGGAGGTTTTGGCCAGCAGGTGGCGCTTCCCTCGGCGTTCACGCTGCTGCGGGAACTCGCGGTCTCAAGGGGGCGGAGCCAGCATGGTGACCACATGTGGTCACTAACCTCCAGAGATGTGTATCGGTGGCCCTTTGTGACATCACAGAGGGACAGCAGGAAGTGAGTGAATGTTGAACCGGGTCATCTTTTTTTTTTTTTTTTCATTTCATTTTGGCCACTTTGACGAGGCTGCTGGGCCACATGGGGGCGCAGTGGAGTCAGAGCTGCTGCCTCACTGCAGGAAGGTTGTAGGTTGGATTCCCAGGGTCTCCCCGCTCAACGTTCAATAAGACAGAAAGACATTTCAGCAAGCAGACTGAAGGACGGTGAGTGACAGCAGTTAACCCTGTGTTGTTGTCCCTCCTCCAGCACTCTGGCCAGCGCCTGGGCTACCAGAGCAGCGTCCAGGGCTCCTCGCAGCCCCAGAGCACCATGGGATACCCCACAGCCTCCCAGCAGAGCTCCCAGTACTCCCACCAGAGCCACCGCTACTGAGGCCACCGCAGCAGCCAGCCCCCAACCAGCATGATGCCCCCCCCCCCCCCCCCACTGCAGAGGCCACGCCTCCATCCCTCCACCCCCGCCTCCCTCCTGCGCATCACGTCACTCGCAGCGGACTTGTTCTCCGCTGGCGGCACGCAAAAAACGATGACAACAACGACAACAACACAGAAGTAAACAAACAGGAGGAGAGGAGGAGGAGAGGAGGAGGAGGAGAGGAGGAGGAGGAGAGGAGGAGACACAGCAGGAAGTGGGCGGCGGGGGAAAGAAAACACACACACACACACACACACACACGAAACAAACAAAACATGGCACCTACAGACACAACAAGGAGTGTGTGTGTGCGTGTGTGTGTGTGTGTATGTGTGCGTGTGTGTGTGTGTGTGTTGTACAGCGCCTTGTGTTGCATCTGCTGTCACTGACTGGCCACTGAATCCTCCACTTCACCTCCACACTTGATGTCAATGTAAATATTGTTGGAGAGGCGGAGACAGCCGGCCCCGCCCCCAGCCTAGCCCCGCCCCTCTCCTCTCCTCTGCTGTTCTATGGGGGTCGGCCGTCTGTCTGCACGCAGCAGAACTGAAGAGTGCGTCGGCGACGTCCCCGCCTCCTTTCCCTCAGCAGGCCACGCCTCTTGTGACGAGGGGGGCGGGACCTCCCCTGGTCCAGACAGGAAGCAGCGGCTCCATCTCCTGCCTCGTGGTTGGACGTCGAGGTTTTTTTTTTTGTTGTTGTTTTTTTCCTTGCGAGGTTTCTGAACCACAAAGGTTCCGTGCAGCTAACGGAGCCGCAGCGCCCCCTGGTGTCTGTCTGTCTTTACTGGACCCGTGTCAGACCTTTTGTTTTTTTTTAAATGACAGTTGTGTGTGTGTGAATGAGTGTGCGTATGTGTACAGTGTTTGCCCGGTTGTGTTTTTCTCGGTTGGTTTTTTAAAGTGTGCTGCATGCCGTGCGTCTGCTTTGGTTCTGTACTCAGTAGAACTGCACTGAGCGCCGAGCCGAGCTGCAAAAACTGCTCGCAAGAACAGCCAGTGACTGGTGGCGTTGAAAAGCTCCGCCTCCACCGCCAGGCCCGACGGGGGACACGCCATTGGCCCATGACGACAGGTGCCTTCTCCAACACAGACCAATGAGGGCGGGTGCAACAACACAAGTCGATTATTGGTGCTAAATTTTGAAGCGGCCGGTTAGCCTAGCGTAGCTTAGCTTAGCCGAGCTGAAATAGTGCAAAATGTAGCCGGTCACACACACTTTGATGCTTTTGATATATTGTCATGAGAAATAACAGCAGCAGTATTGCCATTCATGTTCAACACTAACAAGTGAACCTTTATTCTCAGTCTTTTTTATTGTATTTCCTGCTAAGAATGGAATTTGAAATTGAAAATGTTTAATTGCTCAGAATATTCTCACATTTTTGTGTGTTTTTTTTTAATTGAAATATTGTCATATATGTTTACAAAACACCTGTCGAGACAAATTTGAAGAACAGTTCCACCTATGATGCCCCGCCTTCATTGGTCCTGCTCAGTCACATGACTGGCCAGGCCGTGTTATAGAATGCACCCATTGATCGGCATTTGATAAGAAAACTTGTTTTGTTCTGTTTTTTTTTAATGAAATGTCTATCATTCTTTTTAATGGAGAAGTGCCCACCCAAAATGAAGCTAAGAGAACACTGACACCTTGTGGCTGAAAAGAGAACTGCAGTTATTTGTCAGATCTGTCAGGGTTTGATCGAACTTGGAACAGTCTTCTTAATTTGACCTTTGACCTTTTCCTGAGCTGACACGCGCTGAAATATTTTGACGGGTCAAATCATATTTGTGCCACGCGCTGGTGCGAGGGTGCATCTCCCCACCAGCGTGTGGCGCTGGCGGGCCTGGTGGTGGTTCTTTGGGCCTCCGGGAGGAGAACCAGCAGCTACTCAACGGTTTTCAACCTGAGGAGCGACGGCGCCGACGCTCACCTCTCTCTCTCTCTCTCTCTGTCACCGTACTGAGACTGGGCTTGGGAACACAGTTACTGTCTAACAGCTCCTATGCAAAAAAGAAGGGAAGAAAGAGAGAGAGAAGAAGCTGTGGCGTGTTGGCGAGCTTTCCTCTGCGGCTGCCACGCAGACCCCACCGGTCCTCTTTCAGTCCGTCTGTCGCGCACTCACTGTCCCTCCACAGCGTTCTGAAATGTACTCCAAATGAACTATTGTAAAGAAATGCATATAAATATATATATATATAAATATATATATATATATGAATATAGTATATAGTACACAATGGTATTTATTATTTCCATACATCTATGAATTATAATGTTGAGTCTTTCCTCTGCCTTAACTGTAGTAGCTCTACAAAGGGGCCTTCCATCGGACCAGACAGGAAATGCCCCTGTGCACTTCCTGTCTTTTTTCTTTTTTTTTTAAATGATTTTTTTATTTTTATTTTTTTGCAGTTTCTTCCTTTATTGGGTGTTTTCATCTCCACGACGCCCTCTCCTGTCCAGTGAATGTGTGGCGGCACCGCCAGCAACGACGGCTCCACCCGTTAGCCCGTTAGCCCTTTAGCTCCCTCACGACCTATGTAGCATATTGTGGAAGCTAGCAGCAGCTAAAATAGATCGATACATAAGTCGATACTTGTGCCCCTCCCCCGAGCTTCTCAAGTGTGTTATAAGATGCTGTACATAAGAACACACACACACACACACACACACACACACACACACACACACACACACTTTTTCAGAGTGTCTCATTGGGATATTGATACAATTAATGTCTTTTAATGCACTGTTGTCACTCAGATATTGCTCTTTTTTTTAGTATTTAATGTTTTTTTAATGTCTCGCTTTTGACACTAAAGTCCTTACTGTGCTATGGCTTACTGTGTGTGTGTGTGTGTGTGTGTGTGTGTGTGTGTGTGTGTGTGTGTGTGTGTGTGTCACACGACGAGGCTCGGTTCTAACTCCATGGATTTAGTATCAGCCTTTCTTCATGAGCGTTGCAGAGGTCCAGATGTTCTGAACCTCAGTGAGGCTCCAGCTGCATCCCAGGCATCTGCAGGTCCGGGTGTCCGCCCACTCCTCGACACTCATGTGTGTGTCTGTGTGTGTGTGAGTCTGAGAGAGAGTTGTCAAACACACACTTGGCCTGGTCTCGTTGTCTTTTCTTAGCACTGGCAGTCGAAGGCAGCAATAGCAGAATTCATGTATATTTATTTTATATCCTCTACTATAATAAAAAAAGAAGAAGCATTTCCTGTCTGGCTCACACCTTGTGTGTGTGTGTGTGTGTGTGTGTGTGTGTGTGTGTGTGTGTGTGTGTTTGGCATGTCCCTGCTGCAGTTCTGCCGAGTCGCCACTTGGTGTCGCCCAAGAGCGGCTGTTTTTTTTTCCCCCCCAGCAGTGGGAGCGCTGCTTGTTGTCTTCTACCCGCTGCTGGACCGCTGGACTTCAGAACCAGTGACCTGCTGGTGGATTCCTGATCTTCGTGTTCCAACCGACACGGGGAACCTCTGCTCTCACGAGCCGTGCTGATGGTTGGAGCTCCAGATGCGGAGTCTTCTGACCACCCGCCGGAGACGGTGGATATTTTCCAGGTGATTGGACCTCCAGCCGGGCCCGGACCGGTTCTCCGAAGCTGCGGCAGAGCCCGGCTTCTGAACCTGCGTGTGTTGAACTGATTCCAAATTACAGGTGAGAGCCGCTGCCTGCTGCAGAAACAGGATGTCTCCGCCTGATCAGGACATTCCAGCGGATGCGTCAGCTTGACGTGCACTTGTCTGCGTGTGCAGCCAGACAAGCCGAGACTTGGCCCCTGGATCCCGGCCCCCTGGATCCCGGCCCCCTGGATCCCGGCCCCCTGGCTCCCGGCTCCCGGCTCCTGGCAGACCCGCCGCCACCGCTGGGAGAAAATTTATGAGCTGGAGGAAGCTGCAGCAGAATGCTTGAACACGGACGCTCCTGGTTCTGCAGCCCGCCGCCAGGTGCTGCGGCTCGGCTGGACTCGGCCGGACTCGGCTGCCAGGAGCAGCTGCAGCTGGGTGAGAGCGTTCAGGCGCATGCGTGCGCAGCAGGACGTGTGTATAGAATGAAGTGACAGGCCGCGACGAGGCCGGTGGCCACGGCTCAGGTGAGAGAAGTCAACAGGTGTGACGTCACAAGCACACATCCAGTGGTATGTGCTTTGTGGTGGGCGGAGTCCAAATCAGTCGTTTCCAAAGCATTTCCCGGTATTGAAATGTGGATGCAGCTTCCAGTTTTTCCTGCATTCTATCGTTGGAGCAGCAGTTGCTTGCAAAAAGACAAAGAGTGAAAGCAGCCTGAAAGGATGTTTCTGTAGTTTTCATCTACAACTCCTGCTGCTGCATCGGGACCCAACATGAGCTGAAGAATACTTTCTCCTTCTCCTTCTCCTCCTTCTCCTCCTTCTCCTCCTTCTCCTCCTTCTCCTTCTCCTCCTTCTCCTCCTCTTCTCCTCCTTCTTCTCCTCCTCCTTCTTCTCCTCCTTCTTCTCCTCCTCCTTCTTCTCCTTCTTCTTCTTCTCCTCCTTCTTCTCCTCCTCCTTCTTCTCCTTCTCCTCCTTCTCCTCCTCCTTCTCCTTCTTCTCCTCCTTCTCCTTCTCCTTCCTCTCCAACTCCAGACCCAACAAGCACCCCTCTATCCCAGATCCAGACTCAGCAGCAGCAATGAATCACCTGTCACCTGCCTGCTTTTGTCTTGTCATGCAAAAAACAAACAAACACAGAACTTTTCCCTCCCGAGAATGAATGAATGAATTCCAGCGGCGCTGTGCTCTGGGAGGGAAGTGACGGCCGCGGGGCTTCCGCACAGCAGCGCTGACCCGTGACCACCGGCCCTCAGACCGTGAGAAACGGGCCTCTTTCCACAGCCCAAGTGTGTGTGTGTGTGTGTGTGTGTGTGTGTGTGTGTGTGTGTGTGTGTGTGTGTGTGTGTGTGTGTGTGTGTGTGGCCGCTCTGCACAAGGCTTCTCCTGCTGAGCGAGTGGAGCGTGGCTGCGAGTTTCTTCTGGAGTGGCTCGGAATTCTTCCGGGTGCTGCCGTGTGTGGGCCCATGTTGTCCTCCCTCCCTCCCTCCCTCTCTCCCTCCGCTCTGTTCATCCCACTCTGCAGACGCAGGAGGCGTCCACTAGGGGTCCAGAACCAACAGGCAAAAAGAAAAGGAAGAGAAGAAAGGCCTGCAGAAGGAGTGAGATGCCGCGACATTCCGAGGTCAGCCCAGGGAATTTTCCTCCGACGAGGTCGCCTTGTTTTGTCTCTTTTCTTTTCTCCCCCCCCCCCCCTGATTCACTGGACACACACTCTTTAACACACACACACACACGTCCAGAGTGCGAAGGCATTGTCGCGGCCACCTCACAGCAGATAAGAGGCTGCGGTGACGCCGGCCGGAGGGGGAATTCTGCTCCAGGCGGGGGTCTCAGAGTCGGAGTCAGGGGGTCACAGGCTGAGCCAGATAGCACAGGCCTCAGTGTGTGTGTGTGTGTGTGTGTGTGAGTGTGAGTCACTGCCGACACACGAGATGCCATGTGTTTCCACCCACAGCGCTGAAGAGCAAATTCTCCACCCCCCCCCTCTCTTTTTTTCCTCCTTTTTTCTTTTTTCACCGCCGCTGACTGTCAACAAGAGTGCGTCGCTGCCGCTCGCTCCGCTGTGGCCACATCGCTGCTGGTGTGAGGGGGGCCGTGCCCGCGGGCCTGCACTGCAGCGCCACCACTGGAGTGAAGACAGAGTGGAGGGGTGCAGGTATGAGGTGGAAGGTGTGAAGTCAACTTGGTTGGATCGTTAAGAAGAGGTTGAATCCAAAGCTTTCCATCAGAATGACTCTGGGCCAGTAGTTACTGGGTCAGAATGATTCTGGGCCAGAATGATTCTGGGCCAGAATGACTCTGGGCCAGTAGTTACTGGGTCAGAATGACTCTGGGCCAGTAGTTACTGGGGTCAGAATGACTCTGGGCCAGTAGTTACTGGGTCAGAATGACTCTGGGCCAGTAGTTACTGGGTCAGAATGATTCTGGGCCAGTAGTTACTGGGCCAGTAGTTACTGGGCCAGTAGTTACTGGGGTCAGAATGACTCTGGGCCAGTAGTTACTGGGTCAGAATGACTCTGGGCCAGTAGTTACTGGGTCAGAATGATTCTGGGCCAGTAGTTACTGGGCCAGTAGTTACTGGGCCAGTAGTTACTGGGGTCAGAATGACTCTGGGCCAGTAGTTACTGGGTCAGAATGACTCTGGGCCAGTAGTTACTGGGGTCAGAGTTCAGGCCCACCACCAGGGAAGCACCGAGTCGGCGCTGATTTCTTCGTTCCTCGGGCCCAAAGTTCCTCCGTCCTGCTTCCACTGAAGGGATGACGCCCGGACTCGGCGGCCCGGACGTCACTGGTTCACAAACTGGACTCCAGAGGCCCAGTGGGATCCCAGTGCGGCTCGCAGTGTCCCTGCAAACAGTGACTCACTCATTTCTATTTTTGATTCTTTCCACCAGTGCCACCGATGGGTCCCTTTCTGTGCATTTGTGGCCATTGTGGCAACCCGGCCATGCAAAACAAGCTACAAGCTACAAGCTATGGCTAACGCGAGCCCGTTTAGCCCCGTGTTTACGGCCTGAGTTGACCTCGGGGTCTTTGATTCTATGGGTTCTGCAGTCACGGAGGGCAGAGAACACTCACAGTGAAACTAACAGACCAGTGCGTGGCAGATGTGTTTCATTTTCAATGTTATTGTTGTGATCCAACGCCGTCCATTCCCAATACATTGTTTGCTCGTGAGATTGTGGGCGACTGTGCGTCAGTGAGAACGTGGGACTCCTCAGTGGTGGTGGTGGTGGTGGTGGTGAATTCCTTGCCATGTCACTGGTGTTGTGCTTTAGACAGAGCAGAGCAGCAGGCGGTGCTTTCAACACACACACACACACACACACTTGGCCATCACACAACTTCCAGTCAGTTTGTGCCTCACTGTCTTGTCTGCAGCTGCTGTCGACATGATTCTTATCTGTGTGTGTGTGCGCGTGTGTGTGTGTGTGTTTTATGAAAGTTGAGGAAGAGGAAGAAGTGAAGCCTGAAGACCCGCCGCTCGCATCCGGTTCCGCCGGTTCCTCCTCGGCCCAGTTTCTACATCACAACTTTCTCCTCCTCCTCCTCCTCCTCCCTTCAGCAACTGCAACTTCTTTGACAAACCGAGAGAAGGAAGGAAGGAGAGGAGAAGAAGAAGAAAAAAAGAGAAAGAGAAAGAGTTCCTCTCGCGATAGGAGCTTGCTGATGCAGCCGCCATATTCTGTGGCTCTATTTTGATTCGCATCTGCTGGAAGTTGCGGAAAAAGCGGAAAAGTTCGGGGCCGTCGCGGGGAGGGGGGCCCACACCAGCCGATCTGTCACACCTCGCTCCCGGCTCGCTGTCACACCGAGGCCCGGCGCTCGGAAGCCTGCCCCCGGCTCGCTTCTTCGCGGACAGATCGAGCCAAGGCCCCGGGGCCTCGGTGCTCTCCCCCACTCCTGCTGGCCGGAGACCCTCTCCGGCTCCATCCTCGGCGAGCTCCGCGGCCCTCCGGAGCTCCGGCGGCGGCGGTGTCGGCTGTTGACGGCGGCCCCGGCAGTGCGGCGGCGGCGGCGACGGGAAGGGGACGGTAAGTCCGGACCGCAGCTAAAGTTGCTCCACTTTGTTTGGTTCCGTCAGTAATAACAGGGAGGGGGGGAGGTTTCTGAATGGCGGTAAGGCGGCCGTGAGCGAGCGAGTTGGGAACGCGCTGTTCGTTCCCTTGTGTTTGGAAGAAAGCGCGAAGGGAAAAAGTTTTGAGATGTTGGAAAAAGTTTTAGTTAGCGGCTAGCGGCTAACGGCTAGCAGTTAGCTCCAGGGCGCTAGTAGGGGGGAGGCTGCTCCCACTCTCTCTGGATTCATTTGTTGTTCTTTAAAACACAAAACACACACTCTATAACTTGTATAAACGTTCCCAGTGCACCGTTGTACAGTTTTCTTGTGCTGTAGCCTTGTTGTGTTGCGCCGCGGCTAAGTGGCGCTAGCAGCCGTGTTGTATAGCTGTGCTGAGCTCACTGACTTTTTCCACTGAGGCGAAGCTCAACGGTCCGCACATGGAAACGCTAAATCATTGAATTGTTCCCTCCACTTAAGTGTTGTATTTTATCTCCGCTACTTCACTTCTTCCTCGTCCCCCTCTTTGCTGTATCTCGTCTCAACAACTTTTGCGTGTGAAACGTCAAACTTTGTCATGTTAGCCCCGATGTGTGGCTACAAGCTGAACTCTCAGCTGCGTCAAAAGAAGAAACGCAATAATAATTCCTCCACTGTTTTCTTCTTCTTCTTCTTCTTCTTCTGTCTGTGCGTTTCCTCCTTTAACCCTGAGGATAATGCTAGTATTGTTTTGGAGTGTTTACTCTCGACTGGCTCGTTGCTTGTGGTGTTGCACAACCGCTGCCAAGTTGAAATCACAGCGGAGGAGCAACACAAACAGCAGTTTCCATAAATCAGGTGATGGATGAGTCACTTCACCTTCTCCTTATCTCCTGTGATGTTGTTCCTCGTGGACGGATGGCAGGGTTGTGGGAGCTGAAGGGTGGGAAAACTCGCCTGGGACGGGTTCTGCAGAGCTGGACGGGTTCTGCAGAACCCTGCGGTGGATGACGGCTCCAACAGGCACCGGTCGATGTTGTCGGTGGTCCGGATGACCGAGGATGAGGTGAGGGCTCGTTGTCATGGTGGGAGTGTGCAGGTTGCGTGCTGGGATGTTGTCTCTTCCTTGGAACGGTCTCTGTTTGTGAGGTCAGAGGTCAAACACAGGCGCCGAGGTCGATAGCGGTAGGGAATTCCAATGTGTGAAAAGTGCATTTGTAATCAGGTCAGTTTGTCTTGCTGTTGTATTGCTCTGCTGCCTTCTAGCGAGAGGTGGACCCACTGTGTGACTGCTGGGCCACTGGGTTTCAATATGTGCCAGAGGGGGAGAGGGTAGCGGAGCAGCAGCAGATGGATGCAGTGTTTCTGGTGGAGGAAACCATCTATCATGGGATGTCCTGGAGAAAACCTGTTGCTGTAATGTCACTGGAAGATGAAGCAAAGCAAAGTTGCAACCAAATCAGTGTCTGTGAAGCCCCACCTGGGTGTTTAGCTCTCAGAACCATCCAGAACCACCCAGAACCACCCAGAACCATCCAGAGCCACCTAGAACCAGCAGGGTGTTCTGTATTGAAAAGACTCTGAAAGCACTGCAAACCTGGAGGAGGTGCAGCTGTTTGATGACTCACTGACTCACTGACTGTCTGTCAATATCATTTCTTCAAGTTCATGTTAAGGGCCGGATTAAAAAGCTTCACGTGCTGCATATGACCCGCGGGCCATCGTTTGCCCACACCTGATCTAGATTTAAAAAAGTGTTGACACATTGTGTTACTTATTGTGTTGTGTGACTCTGGCTAACACAGTGTGTTGCGCTGGCTAACACAGTGTGTTGCGTTGCGCTGGCTAACACAGTGTGTTGCGTTGCACTGGCTAACACAGTGTGTTGCGCTGGCTAACACAGTGTGTTGCGTTGCACTGGCTAACACAGTGTGTTGCGCTGGCTAACACAGTGTGTTGCGCTGGCTAACACAGTGTGTTGCGCTGCCCTGGCTAACACAGTGTGTGGCGGTGGCTTCAGTCTGTGTCAAACCCCAGTACAGGTTGGTGCTTCTTTCATTCCGAGCAGTGCTTTGTGGTGTGTGGGTCAGTTTTGTGTGGTGCAGGTCCTGCCAGTGTCCTACACTCCTGGTGTGTTTGGCCTCCTGCAGGTCCTCTCAGAACCTCGTCACCTCCCGGGTCTCTGCTGTGTTATCTTGTTTACGCCGGGGAAGAGGACGGTGGTGCGAAGCTGAGCAGGTTGGCAGCTGCTCCTCCTCCTGCTCCTCCTCCTCCTCCTCCTGAGCAGGAAGTGTGACTGGGACTGCAGCTCACTGTGTTTGATGTGCGCACTCTCCTTTAAAACAACACAACTACACACCCTGTGAATGCCGGTGTGGGTTTGTCCTGGCCGACGCCTCCCATGCAAGGCTGTGTGTCTGCCGCCGCGCTGACACAGTGTGTGTCATTCATTAGCAGCCGGTGCAGCTGGTGGCCCTGGTGGCCGGCGCTGGGCGCTGCACTTCCTGGCCAGCGAGCTGCACGGCCCACTGTTTATAGGTGCAGACCCCTAACTCAAAGCATGTGTGCCTGCCTGCAACTGGGTGGAACTGCACTGCCAGGAAGAGGGGGTCTTGGCTGTGTGGTGCAGCCTCGCTCTCTGCACACACACACACACACACACACACACGCACACACACACACACACACACACACACAGACTTGAGTACTGGACTGTTTTTTTTTTCTTTCTTTTTTATTTGCGCACGCTGAGCTGCATGCAGCTCATTGCTTTGCTTGGATGCCACTTCAGACGTGCTAACATGCTAACATGCTAACACACTCAGTCCACACAGCCAAGCCAGTGCACTTTGTGTGTGTGTGTGTGTGTGTGTGTTGCCCAGTCGCTTGTCGATAAAAGGCTGTTGTTTTTATGCACTTGTGTTTGTTTGGTGTTATTGCGCGACGAGGTGGCGGCGCCAGCCCCTCCCTCTTCCCCCCCAAAGCCACCCCCCCCCCCACTCTGCTGCCCCACCCCCGCCCCTCTGGTCTGCGCTGAGCTCTCGCTTCCCAAAAAACTAGTTTCTTGGCGTCATCTTGGACGCCAGCAGCGCAGCGGCAAGCAGCAAGCGAGTGTCTCTGCTACCTGTATGCTAGCCGATGCTAGCCGATGCTAGCTGATGCTAGCTGATGCTAGCTGATGAGCCAGTTCACAGGGACGATGATGGTGATGATAACAGTTAGGGCTGGGACCGTGCGTTTCCCTCCCCATTCCATTCCTCTGCACTTTGTTGCGTGACGTTGTGAGTCTGTGATATTTTCTCCATGTTCAGTCTGTGCAGCTGTAACACCAGTGCAGGGGTTGCATTGACTGTTGGATTAGGTTGTCTCCAGGCTCCCAGCATAATACTCCCATAATACTCATCACATGCAGTGATTGTCTGCAGGCTTGCTGCTGCAGTGGCTAGGTTAGCTCTGCAGCTAGCTCGGGCTGCTGTCTTGCTAGGTGAGCAGCAGCGCTGGTTGTGTGCCCTCCTCCAGCTCTCCTCTCTCCGCTGTGCCGTTGTTCCGTCGTCGTCTCGCCGACGGAACGTTCATCAAAGCAAAGATGTGGATGCTGGTGTGAGTGGGCTCTCTGCTCTGGCCTCTGATGACAGCGGCGCCTGCTGCCCAGTGCAGCCCCTGCTCGCTGTGTGTGTCCAGGTCAGGCTGGAGCTCGGCCAGAGGAGCTGCCGTGCCAGCTGAGACTGCAGCCACCCAT
>NW_027466271.1:120000-177500 GCF_046127955.1 Nelusetta ayraudi
ATGTCCTCTTTAATGCAACTCGTGTGCTGGCTTCACAGGTGGATCTTCCAAAAAACATCACCAAAGATGCTTCTGAAAGTTTCCCTCCGGCCTTTCCCCCACATGATTCGTTCGGTGTCTCTGCCTCGAAACTCACAATTCCACCATGAACGTTCCACACCCAGAACCTCCTCAGCCGGCCTTGCGGTTCTGGAAAGCTCCCCCTCACTGCGTCTCCTTCATCTGTGATTGACACCACGGTTGATTTTCAAGATGAAGAGCAAAAAAAGAACAAAAGACAATCAACTCAAACATTTGAACACACCCCTCCCCCCTCCCTCTCTCTCTCTCTCCAGAAGATGCTCCAGAGGATGGTGGCACTTTGCAGCAGCAGCAGCGACTGACGTCTGATTGGCCGACCCCATCAGCAGCAGCAGCAGCAGCAGCAGCAGCGGTCCCGACCCGGCGACTCACGAATGGCCCAGGCAAACCAGCGCATTGACACTCAGGTTTTGCACGACCTGCGCCAGAAGTTCCCCGAGGTACCAGAGGGCGTCGTCTCCCGGTGCGTGCTGCAGGTGAGGCCTGGGTCACATGACCCCGCACCAGGGTCACATGACCCCACACACACACACACACACACACACACACAACTGGATGAAATATTTCACTGCCAGATGTGCAGGTGATCAAGCATCCAGTGAGTGTCTGCAGGTATAGAAGTACTAATACACAAGTACTTGCATTGTTTTGTTTTTTTGGACAACATTCCTCACCGTGTTTTATTGAATCGCTGTGCTTTATTGATCCCACATAAGGAAACAACACCACACAACACTACGCGAGTTTCACTGCAGTACAAACACAAATTTAACACAATTGTCACATACGTACACATACAACTGGTATCAGTGCATCCTAGTGTTGACCTTTGACCTTTGACCTTAACACTGCTCCATGTGGCTTCAGTCGCCCCCTGGGGACGAATAAAGTTTTTTTAAATTTGAATTTGTCTCATCACCCCAAACCATTAAGTGTGTGTGTGTGTGTGTGTGTGTGTGTGTGTGTGTGTGTGTGTGTGTGTGTGTGTGTGTGTGTGTGTGTGTGTGTGTGTGTGTGTGTGTGTGTGTGTGTTCTCTGTTTGCCCTGCTGAGCCACTGCATTGATTGGTGTGTGTCCTGCGCCTGCAGAACAACAACAACTTGGACGCCTGCTGTGAACACCTGTCCCAGCTCAGCCACGGTTACCTGTACAGCGGCGGCGAGGAGAACCACAGCTTCCCCGACGGCCACGCCCACCTGCGCCTGCTCAACCATCACATGACCCAGCTGAACCTGGGCCTGCAGTCTCAGCATGTGCACGTGGCCCCGGGGCGGGACGGCCTGAGGATGAACGGCAGCCGGACCCTGGCCCACAGCCTGAGCGAGGGGCCCCTCCCCCCCTCGGCCACGCCGCCCCCCGCTGGCGGCAGAGACTTCTACCCGCAGGAGCCGCAGTCGGCGCCGCCGCTGCAGGGGCCCGGCGCCGCCCTCAGCGTCTTCGGCGCCATGGAGCCCTCGCGCAAACCTCAGCCGCCCCAGCAGCTGGGCCTGTACCCGCTGGGGGGCAAGGGGGTGGGCAACCACCACCACCACCACCAGCACCAACACCAGCACCAGCACCAACACCAGCACCAGCACCAGCCGCGCTTCAACCCCATCACCGTCACGCTGGCGCCCAACATCCAGCCCGGCCGCAAGACGCCCACCTCGCTGCACATCCACGGCAAGGCGGCCCAGCCGGGCCTGGGCAGCCCGCAGGGAAACTCCATCTACATCCGGCCCTTCAGCAGCCGGCCCGGCCCGGCAGGGGGCCGCGGGGCCCAGTACAGCCCCACCTCGCAGCCCCAGCAGCAGATCTACCAGATCTGCCACCCGCAGCAGCAGCAGCAGCAGCAGCAGCAGCAGCAGCAGCAGCAGCTGCAGCAGCTGCAGCAGCACCAGACCTCCCACGTCTACATGCCCATCAGCTCGCCCACCAACGCCCAGCCGCCCTCCTTCCTGCCCTCCTCCACCTCCTGCTCCAACACCACCTCCTCCTGCTCCTCCTCCTCCTCCGTCATGCCCACCTCCCTCTCCACCATCAGTCAGTACAACATCTCCACCGGCCCTCGCAAGAACCAGATCGAAATCAAGCTTGAATCTCCTCAGAGGAGCAACAGCGCCACCGTGCTGCGGACCGGCCCCGCCTCCCGCTCCTGCTCCTCCTCCTCCTGCCCCTCCTCCTCCTCCTCCTCCTCGGGCTCCTCGGGGGGCACGGCGGTGGTGCCCACCACCCCTCTGTCCATCGGGGGCGCCGCCCTGAGCCGCAGCCAGCCCACCGTTTACATCTCGGCCAGCCCGCCCGCCGGCGCCAGCGCGGCCTGCGGGGGCGCCGCCGAGGAGCCTGGGGCCGGACCCCCCCGCTCGCAACCCAAGATCTACTTCTCGGCCGGTGAGGACGGCGGCGGGGGTGGGGCGGGGGCAGGGGGAGTGGCGGCAGGGGGGCGGAACCCCCACACAGTCTACATCTCAGCCAACGCGCCCCTGCAGGGCCCCCCGGGGGGCCGGGCGCTGGCGGGCCAGGTCAGCATGGGCCCCGCCTACATCCACCACCACCCGCCCAAGTCCCGGGCCGGCGGCGTGGGCGTAGGGGGAGTGGGGGGCGGCGTGGGCGGCGGCGTGGGCGCGGTGGTGGCGGGGGCGTCGCCCCGCGTGGTGGTGACGCAGCCCAACACCAAGTACACCTTCAAGATCACCGTCTCGCCCAACAAGCCGCCCGCCGTCTCGCCCGGCGTGGTCTCGCCCACCTTCGAGCCCACCAAGCTGCTGGGCCTGCCCGCGGACCACCCCTTCGCCACCGAGACCCCCGACCCCCTGCACCTGTCCGACCCGCTGGCGCCCCACAGGGAGCGGCCCAGCGAGAGCCGCCGGCTCAGCGTGGGCTCCGACGACGCAGGGTACACACAAGGTGAGCGCTGCTGCTGCTAGCGATGTATATATATACATATATATATATATATATATTCATGTGTGTATGACTGTGTGTGTGTGTACATATATCACTCTCATTCAATCTTTCTTCACTCTCACAAGTGTCCTCTGTGTTGTGATGTCACAAAGGGCACGGAAATGTCTCCCAGGTTAACGACTGCACCCTTTAGCCGTGTCTTGGCTACAGCAAGTGCAGTGCAGTGCAGTGCTGGGCTGTGTGTGTGTGTGTGTGTGTGTGTGTGTGTGTGTGTGTGTGTGTGTGTGTGTGTGTGTGTGTGTGTGTGTGTGTGTGTGTGTGTTTTGCAGAGTTACAAAGTCTAAATGCTTTTTCCACTGCAGCCTGCCAGCAAGCTCATTTTCCCTCACAGTATCGTGTGTGTGTGTGTGTGTGTGTGTGTGTGTGTGTGTGTGTGTGTGTGTGTGTGTGTGTGTGTGTGAGAGATTCTGCTGGTTCTAACGCAGTGCTGCTGCTGCTGCAGGTCTGCCAGGTGGCTGCTGACTGGCTAGGACTGATGACAGCCGTGTGACTCCTCCCCCCCTCTCTCTCACACACACACACACACACACACACCCGTGAGTCAAGCGTGACAGAGCTGCACGCCGCTGCCACCACTTCCTTATTTGGGCGTCTGGCCGTATTTGTGATGAGTCACAGCTGAGGCTGCTCCACCAGCCAGCCACGGAGGGTGGGGGGGTGCTTAGCTCCGCCCACTCTCCAGCTCCACTCTTGATCAGTGTGGTCTTGTTGTTCCCACCTGGGACTGATTGGAAAGAATCCTCGCTGCCGATTGGAGCGACTGGAGACTCCGCCCACGTGTGTGTGTGTGTGTGTGTGTGTGTGTGTGTGTGTGTGTGTGTGTGTGTGTGTGTGTGTGTGTGTGTGTGTGTGTGTGTGTTGAAGTGGACCGTACTTGTGTTCGTATTTCAATGAATAATGAAATAAAGCAGCAGCACAGGAAGTAGACTGCAGCGTGTGCAGCCAGTCAGTGAGTCAGTGAGTCAGTGAGTCAGTGAGTCACTTGTGTGTCACAGGAGCGACTGTAATTTGTGGAGTAGCAGCCAGAGTGTGTGTGTGTGTGTGTG
The DNA here is from genome assembly GCF_046127955.1 of Nelusetta ayraudi. Taxonomy (NCBI): domain Eukaryota; kingdom Metazoa; phylum Chordata; class Actinopteri; order Tetraodontiformes; family Monacanthidae; genus Nelusetta; species Nelusetta ayraudi. Next base: position 124,074 of record NW_027466271.1, read on the forward strand.
TGTGTGTGTGTGTGTGTGTGTGTGTGTGTGTGTGTGTGTGTGTGTGTGTGTGAGAAAGTGTTCCAGCCTGTCAACAGGTGCAGCAGGTTGCTGCAGTGCATGATGGGAAACTCACTGACAGTTGAGGATTAAACTGCGCTCAGGTCAATCTGAGGTGATGAGGCCCAGGGGGCGGGGCCTTGCTGCTAGGGGGCGGGGCCTGCCTGGAGCCCTGTGAACTGGTTTGACTGGTGCAGTGGCTCCAGAGGACTGGTGGGGTTTCTCCTCACAGTGGCAGCGATGCCACCGCTGCCCAGGAGGGGGCGCAAACACATTCTCCCAGTTTGGAGAACAAAAGCGGTGTCATTAAAAGCAGCATCGCATCTGTTTGCAAGAGGTTTGTGTGGTTTTAATATTGCAGGCGCCCTCTCCTTCCCCTCGGCCACTTCCTGTTAGCAGCAGGCTGGAAACACAGGGCTAAGCATGAGGTTTTTGTCACCTTATAAAGCTCAAATCTTCATCCCTGCGTGTAGAAACTACAATGAAGAGAGGAGCAACCAGCTGACATCACTGTGTGTGTCTCTGTGTGTGTGTGTGTGTGTGTGTGTGTGTGTGTGTGTGTGTGTGTGGTGCAGCGTTGTTGGTCCACCAGCAGGCGCGCATGGACCGGCTGTGGCACGAGCTGGAGCAGAAGAAGAAGAAGCTGGAGGAGCTGAAGGAGGAGGTGAACGACATGGAGAACGACCTGACCAGGAGGCGGCTGGAGAGGAGCAACTCGGCCTCGCAGATCCCCTCCGTAAGACCCCTCACCTGACCTGTCACCTGACCTGTCACCTGACCTGTCACACCCGTCACCTGACCCGTCACCTGACCTGTCACCTGACCCCTCACCTGACCTGTTAGACCCGTCACCTGACCTGTCACATCCGTCACCTGACCTGTCACATCCGTCACCTGACCCGTCACCTGACCTGTCACATCCGTCACCTGACCTGTCACCTGACCTGTCAGACCCGCCACCTGACCCGTCACCTGACCCGTCACTCACCTGACCTGTCACCTGACCTGTCACCTGACCTGTCAGACCCGCCACCTGACCCGTCACCTGACCCGTCACTCTCCTGACCCGTCACCTGACCTGTCACCTGACCTGTCACCTGACCTGTCACCTGACCCGTCACCTGACCTGTCACCTGACAGGTCACATGGCCAACCTGGACTAAAAAGTCACAAGTGCATAAAAATGAAGCGACAATGTGACAAAATATGAGGCAAATTTTATCAACAATGATGCAACAACACAAACCACTTTCCATTACACACAAATATTTGTACTGCATATATGGACTGCAAATACTTGATCTGATACTGATGCTCACCTGGGAATCCATACACTGGACATTGACATCAACACGCCTGCCGCTACTGTTTGCACACCTTTCTGCGGGCGGCCGACACCTCCTCACTTCCTGTCTCACTTCCTGTCTCACTTCCTGTTCTCCTTCCTGTCCCTCTTCCTGTCCCTCTTCCTGACCCACTTCCTGTCCCTCTTCCTGTCCCTCTTCCTGAACCACTTCCTGTCCCTCTTCCTGTCCCACTTCCTGACCCACTTCCTGTCCCACTTCCTGTCCCTCTTCCTGACCCTCTTCCTGACCCACTTCCTGTCCCTCTTCCTGACCCACTTCCTGTCCCACTTCCTGTCCCTCAGATTGAGGAGATGAAGCAGCTACGGTCCAAGAACAGGACGCTGCAGATCGACATCGACTGCCTCACCAAAGAAATTGATCTCATCCAAGCCAGAGGTAGGTGTCACGCCGCCCACCTGCACTGCAGGATTTAAGCCGCCGCCCATTCCCCCTCCCCCTCTGCACGCCGCCGTCTTCTGAGCAGGTTAGCGGTCGTGCTCTCAACCTCTCCTGGACGACCTGGTGGGTCCAGACCCTAGCCGGGGCATTCGGTGGCCCTATTAGCAACACTTAGCTTAGCCAGAGGCTCAGGTGATGAGGCAGGAAACAGGAAGTGGCTGTTGGCTTTGATCCCAAGCCTCCAGCATGGTCTGTCAGCCAGCAGCCAGCTGCTAGCTAGTCTGTCCGTCTGTGTGCAGGACCACACTTTAACCCCGGCGCAATCCGCAACTTCTATGACGACATTGGATTCCTGGGCCCCGTCCCGCCCAAACCCAAAGGTACTTCGTCTGTGGGTAAGTCCTGATGCATGCTGGGTCACGCCCCCCTGACCTCTTGACCCCCAGCACTCTAACAACCCCACCCCACCTCCTCCTGCTTCTCATCCTAAACTCTGGCTTCACCGCTCCCTCCGTCCTGCAGCAGCAGCAGCAGCAGCTGTAGCATTAGCACTTTGAGCTAGCAGTCAGAGCTAATGTTAGCAGCAGACAGCAAAGGGCTGGTGGAGGAGACCAGGAGGTCCAGAAGATCCAGGAGAAGGTGGAGAGCAACCGTTAAAGGTCCACTGTGGAATGTTTGTAGATTTCAAGAAGAAACAGCGACATCTGGTGGTTACATTTTAGATTGCGGCGTCTTTCACTCTCCATCCTTCCCCTGAGCTTGCCAGTGAACTATGGTGGCCTGTGCACCCAAACCTGGAGACCTGCTCCACCTTCTTCTTCTTCTTCTTCTTCTTCTCCTTCTTGGTTGGTTTATTTGAGGGCGCCCCCTAGCGTTCAGCCTAAAAACCAGACGCTCTGCTGTCAGGCAGCTGGATTGTCCCCACCAGGCTTCCTTAGAAGTATGCTGGTGCCAGATGGCGGCTACCTGGGAGCACTGGGACTTATTCACAGGTCTTTTCATCTCCACATTGGAGTCGATGCTTGTTAGCGGCGCTTTTACTTCCTGCAGCTCGGCTTCGATGTTTCCAGAACCGTGGTCCAGAACCGCGGTCCAGAGTCAGGGCAGCGTAGCGATGTCGTCTTCCAGTGAGCAGAGAGCTTCAGATCCACCACATCTGTGCGGTGGTCGGGCCGAGGTGTCTGCTGCTGCTGGGTGGTGGCTCACTGCAGTTTGAGGCTTTGGGCCCGGTTGCAGAGGTTCCTCCAGTGGACCGATGGTTCCTCTCACTGTTGTTCCAGTAGCAGAGTGAGCCTGGAGCGTGGTGTCGCAGTGTTGGCTCGCTGAGGCGCCTGTGGATGGTTGCAAACAGCAGGTTCAGCAGAGCATGAAGCTAATGCTACAATGCTACCTTCTCCATCGCCTGCTCACTGGCGCCCCCCACTGTCCTCCATGTTTGACGGCATGACCGTGTGTGTGTGTGAGAGTGTTGCACGCCAGCCGCTTTGTATCGTTCATAACACACACACACACTCACACACACACACACACTCACACACACACACACACACACACACACACACATGCTTGTTTGCCTGCCAGCGACTTTACTCCAGTTTCCTGGACGACTGTGTGAGTTAATGGGCGTGGACCTGCTGCTGACCCCTTCTTCCCCCCCCCCCCCCCCCCCCCTCCAGACTCAGCGGGCAGTAAGGAGGAGGACGAGGGAACGCCGTGGAACTGCACCGCCTGCACCTTCCTCAACCACCCGGCCCTCAACCGCTGTGAACAGTGCGAGTTCCCACGACACTTCTGAGCCCCGCCCACCAGGACACACACACACACAACGGAGCGACACGTCTCGTCACACGGCCTGCTCTGCTGCGCCCTGATTGGCTCCCTGCCTGTGAGGAGAGCTGACGCTGCAGACTGGAAGCTGTTTACACTCTCCTGCTCCTCCTCCTCCTCCTGCTCCTCCTCTTCCTCCTGCTCCTGCTCCTGCCCCCCCTCCTCTTCCTCCACCTCCACCTCCTCCTCCTCCTCCTCCTCCTTCTCTTCCTGCTCCTCCTCCTCCTCTTGTTGTAGTAGTTGTTTTGGATCATACCTCAGCTTTGAGTTACCTGGATGGTGCGGGGCCTCTCCTGCCCCCTGCTGGCGGAGGGCCCCCAGGCTGCGTACAGTATTACCAGTGTGATGTCAAACACGGCGCCGGACGGACGGACGGACGGACGGACGGACGGACGACCAGCGCCTCTTTGCTGATTGGATTATTTTTTGATATTTTATTTTTCACCTCCCTCTGGTGGCCGGTACGGGAACTGCATCCGGCCACTGATGGGTTTGAGGTGGTGGTGGTGGTGGTGGTGGGGTCGGGGGGGGGGGGGACACAAACAGGGCCAGCGGCAGACTGTTGAGTTTGTTTGCTGTACGTGGGGAGGTGCTGCAGGGGGCGCCACCGAGAGCCTCCCGCTCCTTCAATCCCCTCCACGGTCGCCGGTTGATGACATCATCAAGGTCACATGCTTGTTGTGGCTGAAAGGTCCTGATGAGCTCGTCCTCATCTTCTTCTTCTTCTGTGTTTTTGTTTCCTGTACATAATTTTTGGAAAGTGCCTTCCACGCCGCGGCCTTGCTCCTCCCACTAGGAGTCACGTGTATTTCCTGTCAGTATAGCTTTATAGACTCTATTAACGTCGTTGTTGTTGTTTCTGATTCGCTCTTTCAAACACATTAGCACCGTTGCTCCGTTGGGTTTCCTTGTTTTTATTTTTGTTTTTATTTTCTAAAGAAAAAAAACAAACAAGCTTTTTACTTGATGTCTGTGAGAGGTGAAGCCTTGCAGAGGAGGAGGAGGAGCAGCAGGAGGAGCAGGAGGAGCAGGACACTGCGTCCCCCCACCCTCACTAAGCCACCGCAGCCTCCTCCACCTTCAGCCCCCGGCGGCCGAGGCTCCTGGCTCGTGCTTTCTTTCACTTTCTTGTCCTTTTTGTTTTGTTTGCTTGGGTTTTTTCCTCCCGGGATCCTAAAACAGTGAACGGTGGCTGAAGGTTAAAAAGGTCAATCGAGGAAGAAGAAGAGAAATCCACAAACTGCAGAGTTTCTGACAACTGGAATGTAGCTTCAAGGTCTTTTTGGGTTGTTGTTGTTTTTTTGTTTTTTTGTTTTTTTTTTTTGGGGGGGGGGGGGGGGGGGGGGTTGGACCTCAGTGCCAAGAGACGCTGGTGTGTCAGCAGAACCAGCAGGACTTTGGCACCGCAGACCCCGGATCAGCTGATTGGCTCACAGGTTTCCATTTTCTATGGTCATTGTTGTTGTGTGATTGTGAGGTTCCACAGTGAACTGGTTTCTATGAAATACGCCTGCAGCAGGTCGGCCGTCCACCACCTGGCGGCAGCACCGAGCAACACTTGAGGACTTCTACTTTATAGATGTTAAGTCAAAGCACCACCACGACCACCACCACCAAAGCACAACTCGCTTTGTGGACGTTTTTACAACACAACTTGTGTGCTCTTCATCCTCCGGAGCGTGGCTGGACGAGGGCGGCGCTCTAAAGTTTACTTCCTGCCGTCACCTGACACATGGACGAGTTACATTGTCATCGTTATCTGTCATTTTGTTCCCCACACTCTTGTGAAATTGTGGCCTTTTGCCTTTGGAAGCGCTTGACTTCCATCCTCCACCCGTCGTGCCTTCTTCTTCTTCATCTTCTTCTTCTTCCTCTTCCTCTTCCTCTTCTTTTTCTTCTTCTTGCTCTTCTTCTTTCCCTTCTTCCTCTAATTGTTTTTTAAGCGTCCCCGAAATGTTTCTCGATTTTATTTTATTTTTTTTTCAAAGCCATGTAAAGAATCAAAGTGGGAATATTGTCTCCTGCGTCACTTCCTCTTCCCTTCCCAGCCGCTAGGAGGCAGTCTGGAGCTGTAGCTGCACCTTGGTGTGACAAGGCAGTGAATCACGGTGATTTTGACGGATTGAGGATCATTTGGAAATTCTAAAGTGTTTTTTTGATTCTAGCTGGGAAAACTGTCTTTGTAACAGATAAGTTATTTGTAAAAATAATAATAAAATAAAAAAAAATCTATTCTGAAGTTTTTTTTTTGCCCCTTCGTTTTTGTTGTTTTTTCTGATGCCGGCGGTCGTACTGTTTGTTAATCGCCACAAGGGGGCGGCAGAGACCAGTTTTTGAACAACTTCCTCCGCAATGTGATTTTAATATTTCCCAAATGTCGAAATCGGTTTTTTGCGGTTTGCTGTGGCGGGAAAGAGTCGAACAGACTGGGAAGCAGGAAGCAGTGCAGGTGTTTCCTTACTGGTCGCATGCTTTTATTGTGTGACCTGGATGACAGGAAGGAACCGAAGAACTCGACGGACTTTCAAAGCCTGAACCAGGTCACCTGGAAAAAGTTCCTGGTTGACCAGGAAAAATAAAATCCTGTTCTTGGTGTTCTACCACCGAGAGTCCGGGCCACACCAAGAGGAAAACACCAGGGAGGAGAATTAGTGAAGTTTTCACTTTGAGTTTTAAGTTGAAACTTTGTGAACAATGTTGACGTAAAAAAAAAAAAAAAAGACACAATTTTGTGAATGAAATGGACGCACGTACACGTACAGAGCCTTTCCACTTCACTCTCCACAGTTCGACGGACTTCCCGTTGACGGTGATGGCAAGGTTTCAATTTTATTCTCCAAATGTTGTTTTTATTCTTCAATTCTATCTTCATGTCCCCGCTTCCATGCTCTGGCGCAGTAACCAGAGATCCACGGGATGTTGCTGGTTTTTATTTTCTCAGGTAAAAACATGGACACACACACACACACACACACACACACACACACACACACAAAGTAACCGGAACCAAAAGTGGTTGAGACTGGTTGCAGAAGCGCACAATTAAAGTGTGGCACACTTCCTCATTTTGAGGCAACAGGAGGAAGCGACACGTGTCGCCGCTACAACAAGTAGCGCGTTCATCAAGTTGAGTGCACTGCACCTCTAACACACACTCAGAGTGGGAGCAGGAGGAGAAACATTGAGTCTTATGAAGACCCGAGTCCTCGGTTCTGCTGCTGAACACTCCGCTCCTCCAGGGGGCGCTGCCGGGCTCTAGAAGCTCAGGTCGCTGGTCCAGTTGTTCTGGATCAAGCGCATCAGTTCCGATATGTCCGACACGTGCGGGTAGGTGTCCAGCAGCCGCTCCACCGTGCTCTGGGGGAACAGCGCCCCCAGCTGGCTCCTCAGGCCCCGCCTGCCGCCGCTGCTGCTGCTGCTGCTGCTGCTGCTGCTCGGCTCGCCGGCCAACGCCTGCACCTGGACCTCGCCCCCGCACCACTGGTCCCGCCCCCAGGGGTCCCGGGGCAGGCTGTGGCTCTGTCTGCCCCTCGGTGGCAGCCTGAAGTACTGCATGTCCGAGTAGGAGCCCCTGCTGAGAGAAGGCAGAGCCGGGCAGGAGACCCAGGCCTGCTGGTGCAGCTGGTCCTGCTGGTGCTGCTGGGCCTGCTGGTGCTGGTAGTCCTGATCGTGGTGGTGGGCCTGGTGGTGGTGGTGGGCCCGGTGGTGCTGCTGCTGCTGCTGGTGGTCCTGGTGGTGCTGCTGCTGGGCCATCCTGGCCCGCTGGCCGGTGCAGGAGCAGCAGGAGGCGCTGTCTGCAGGCCCCAGGGAGGTGAAGCCGCTGAAGGAGCCCGACAGCGAGTGACTGTCGGGGCCGTAGCTCGCCACGCCGCTGCTGTAGCTGTCCACGCTGTAGGGCGCCTCCTGCAGGTAGAGTCTGGACAAGGAGCTCTCCAAGGAGCTGAAGGCCTCGTCGGCCTCCAGGCTGGGCTGCTGCTGCTGCTGCTGCTGCTGCTGCTGCTGGGGGGCGCCGTCCAGCCCACGCTGGGGCTCCTGGAGGCCCGGTTTGGGCGAGAAGCTCCTGGCTCGGTCGCTCTGCGCCCGCAGCTCGTCAGCCACCGAGAGCTGTGATTGGTGGAGCCGCTCGGGGTGGTAGAACTTACACTTGACTCCGTACGTGCACTTTTTCCCTGCAGGACGGAGGAGAAGAAGGAGCGACGTGAGACCTGGGACCAAAGGAAGGACCTGCTGGACCTCCTGTAGCCTGGTGGTGGCGCTGTCTTCATTCTGAGGTGGACCTTCTCACAACAATGACCAATTACCGCAATGGCAGTGGCCACACCCTGTGCTGAGGTCAGCAGAGGTCAGCAGAGGTCAGCCTGATTACTGCAGGGCTCAAATCTCTAATAATCTTTTTTTTCTTATGCTTTATGCTTTGTGGCTGCAGTGGAGGCTCCGCCCAGTGGTTCCATGATGAGCAGAAGCTGGGAGATGCTGAGGGGGGGAGGCTGGACCCACCGTAGGGGCAGTGCTGCAGCTTGTTCTCCGGAGTCCAGGGCTTCCTGCGCAGTAAGTCGTCGATGGTCGGTCCGTTCCGGCCCAGCGGGTCGTCTGGAGGCATGAACCTGCGAACCAGAGCTCAGTCAGTGACCCCTAGGGGTCGTATGTGCTGTCCGCAAGGTAGCGTCGTAGTTCTCAAGATCAGTCTTGGTCTGGGGATTTTTGATCCAGTCCAGACTCAACCAAGACTGAATATCAAAAAGGAATCCAGCTGCTGCTGTTTTACGCTGTGGTGGTGACACCCTGCTCAGTGGTTTCTGATATATTGTTATAGTCCTGGTCCTGGTCTGGTCTGGATGCTTACAGTCTTGGTCTGGTCTGGATGGTTCTAGTCTTGGTCTGGTCTCAGTCTGGATGGTTCCAGTCTTGGTCTGGTCTCAGTCTCGATGGTTCCAGTCTTGGTCTGTTCTCAGTCTCGATGCTTCTAGTCCTGGTCTGGTCTGGATGGTTCTAGTCTTGGTCTGTTCTGGTCTGGATGCTTCCAGTCTTGGTCTGGTCTGGTCTGGATGGTTCTAGTCTTGGTCTGGTCTCAGTCTGGATGGTTCCAGTCCTGGTCTGGTCTCAGTCTCGATGCTTCTAGTCCTGGTCTGGTCTGGATGGTTCTAGTCTTGGTCTGTTCTGGTCTGGATGCTTCCAGTCTTGGTCTGGTCTGGTCTGGATGGTTCTAGTCTTGGTCTGGTCTGGATGGTTCTAGTCTTGGTCTGGTCTCAGTCTCGATGCTTCTAGTCCTGGTCAGTTCTGGTCTGGATGCTTCCAGTCTTGGTCTGTTCTGGTCTGGATGGTTCCAGTCTTGGTCTGGTCTGGTCTGGATGGTTCTAGTCTTGGTCTGGTCTGGTCTGGTCTCAGTCTGGATGCTCCTGTCAGTCTTACTTGTCGTTGACGAAGCTGAACATGAGCAGCCTCTCCTCGATGAACCTCTTCCAGCGCGGGTTCTCGGTCTGCAGGTCTCGGTAGTTGTCGTTGGACACGATGACGCCGTCCGAGTCGAAGGCCAGCTTGACGATGTAGCGGTCGTCGTAGCAAACCACCCGCTTGCCGTTGACGCAGCGCGACGGCGTGTAGACCAGGATCTTGCGCTGCTCCAGCTGGTGCAGGATGTGCTGGTCTGCAGAGAGTCGTGTGACACCGTGGCCGTCAGCGCCACCAGGGGGAGCTTATCTCCAACCAGCAGATCAGAGAGGAAATGTAAAAATCCCCTGCGGTTACACAACCACGTCAGTTCCCCCCCACAGTGCTGCTGCAGCTGCAGCTGCAGCTGCTGCTGCTGCTGCTGCTGCTGCTGCGCCTCTTTTAAAAAGAAGAAAAATGAAAATGTTTGCGGTTGAACAGTGTGTTTGAGAGGGGGCGGAGCCACGCGCAGCTCCAGCAGGCTGCGCAGCAGGAAGCTCACGCTTGTTTTTTGAGATGGATGTGGTTATTAGTTCTATTCATAGCCACTGAGTCACAAACCAGCCAGCCAGCCAGTCAGTCAGTCAGTCAGTCAGCCAGTCAGTCATCAGTCAGTCAGTCATCAGCCAGTCAGCCAGTCAGTCAGCCAGTCAGTCAGTCAGTCATCAGTCAGTCAGTCATCAGTCAGTCAGTCATCAGCCAGCCAGTCAGTCAGTCATCAGTCAGTCAGTCATCAGCCAGTCAGTCATCAGCCAGTCAGCCAGTCAGTCAGCCAGTCAGTCAGTCAGTCAGTCAGTCAGCCAGTCATCAGTCAGTCAGTCAGACAGCCAGTCAGTCAGCCAGTCAGCCAGTCAGTCAGTCAGCCAGTCATCAGCCAGTCAGTCAGTCAGTCAGTCATCAGTCAGTCATCAGCCAGTCAGTCAGTCAGCCAGTCAGTCATCAGTCAGTCAGCCAGTCAGCCAGTCAGCCAGTCAGTCAGTCATCAGTCAGTCAGTCAGCCAGTCAGCCAGTCATCAGTCAGTCATCAGTCATCAGTCAGTCAGCCAGTCAGCCAGTCAGCCAGTCAGTCAGTCAGTCATCAGTCATCAGTCATCAGCCAGTCAGTCATCAGTCATCAGTCATCAGCCAGCCAGCCAGTCATCAGTCAGTCATCAGTCAGTCAGTCATCAGTCAGCCAGTCAGTCAGTCAGCCAGTCATCAGTCAGTCAGTCAGCCAGTCAGTCATCAGTCAGCCAGTCAGCCAGTCAGTCATCAGCCAGTCAGTCAGTCAGCCAGCCAGTCATCAGTCAGTCATCAGCCAGTCAGTCAGTCAGCCAGTCAGTCATCAGTCAGCCAGTCAGTCAGTCAGTCAGTCAGCCAGTCAGTCAGCCAGCCAGTCAGTCAGTCATCAGCCAGTCAGCCAGTCAGTCATCAGTCAGCCAGCCAGTCATCAGTCAGTCAGTCAGTCAGCCAGTCAGTCAGCCAGCCAGTCAGTCAGTCATCAGCCAGTCAGCCAGTCAGTCATCAGTCAGCCAGCCAGTCATCAGTCAGCCAGCCAGTCAGCCAGCCAGTCAGGTGACCTCGCTGACCTCACCTGTGATCAGGGCGTCGGCTCGAGGCTGCTTCCTCCACAGTGGGATGAAGACGGTGATGTCCCGCAGGCCTTTGTCCCAGAACCAGTCCACCGCCAGCCGCAGGCCCTGGCAGGAGAACACCTTCTTGTCGCCGTGGCTGCACACACACACAGACACACACAGACACACACAGACACACACACACAGACACACACAGACACACACACACACACACACACTTGTCATTGAGACCAGATGTAAAGACACAAAACAAGAGAACCTTGCAGTTTCTCTGCGGAGGCTTGTTGTAATTCCTCTTCCTCCTGCCGCCCTGCTCTCTCAGGAAGTGGGCCTTGAGAAATCTGCTTGTGCAACACAGGATCTCACGTCCTTCACGTTGTGTTGAGCTTTGAGGCCGAGGGAAGGGAAGTGCGGTGCCGAGACGCCCGGCGGAGCACTGCCTGCTCCAGGACGGCCTCAGCTTTGATCGGTTGGTTCATCTCCACCTCAGGAGGGCCTGGGCTGAGAGTCCAGGAGAAGGTCCATCCAGTGGCTCTGATCATTGGACTGCAGTCAAACTCTCCTCCACCCGGGTCACATGACCCCACTAACCATCAGCTGCACCGCTTCAATCAGCCAGTGAGCCAGAAAACTGGCTGGGTTTGCCTGGAGGTGTGTGTGTGTGTGTGCGTGTGTGTGTGTGTGTGTGTGTGTGTGTGTGTGTGTGTGTGTGTGTGTGTGTGTGTGTGTGTGGGAGTTCCCCTGCTGCCTGCTAGCAGGAAGTGACTGCTCAGACACTTTGCTCGGCAACCTGAGATCCACGAGCTTCATATCAGTCGTATCTGAACGCTGATGTCATAAAGTTTCACAAGTGTGTGTGTGTGTGTGTGTGTGTGTGTGTGTGTGTGTGTGTGTGTGTGTGTGTGTGTGTGTGTGTGTGTGTGTGTGAGAGTGTGACGGTGGCGGTGGAAAGAAAAGGATTTCTAAAATGCCCTCAAAGGAGCCGGAGCAGCGACAGTGCTGCTGTGTTTGATGCCTCCTCTGCGTGTGCAGCAGAGCATCATGGTTCTGGTTCTGGTTCTGGTTCTGGTGGGCCGTGAAGACCTCTGGGCGCGGCGCCGAGACTTCAACCTCTCCCTTGTCCGTCTTTGCACGAGAAGCTTCTCACTTCCTCAAAGCCAACACGAAGTGGACGACTGAAGTCTGGAGCGGCAGTGCTGACTTGGTGGGACTCTCTGCTGCCCCGTGTGGTCGGTGTGGAGCTTTGACCCTGTTCCCAGGTCCAGAGTGGGCCGAGTGGAGCCTGGGGAAGGTGTCCAGGCTGTCCTGACGCGGTCCAACAACCACGAGAGCGCCAAGGTGTGGCGCAGACGCACCGACTCCTCCGACCGCCTTCATTCATTCATTCATTCATTGCGAAAGCATTTCTCTTCTTTTCTTTTCTTCTTTTCTTCCATTGTCTTCCAAGTCTTGAATCATCGCCGTCTCTGTGGTGCGATGTTCCAACCCGTTTGATTGGTAGAAAATAAAACTTCCCTTTTTGCCAAATGTAGGTCAGCGGCGTCACAGCGATTGGTGCGTTTACTGGAAGCGTTTCTGCTGCTGGTGAGCGTCACTGCAGGGATTAGGGGTCAGGGGTCGCGGCAGCGGCGGCTCAAGACGTTTCTAAGACGTTGGAAACGCAGCGTGTTTTCAAAACTTCTCACACCAGGCAACAGAAAAGAGGAAGTGGAAGAGAAACCAGAGTCAGAGAAGTTGAACAACAACCAGAGCAATAAAACCCAAACACTGAGGAGTTAGAGGAGAACCACTGAGACTGGAGGAGAACGACTCAGGCTGGAGGAGAACGACTCAGACTGGAGGAGAACCACTGAGACTGGAGGAGAACCACTGAGACTGGAGGAGAACGACTCAGACTGGAGGAGAACCACTGAGACTGGAGGAGAACGACTCAGGCTGGAGGAGAACGACTCAGACTGGAGGAGAACCACTCAGACTGGAGGAGAACGACTCAGACTGGAGGAGAACCACTGAGACTGGAGGAGAACGACTCAGACTGGAGGAGAACCACTGAGACTGGAGGAGAACCACTGAGACTGGAGGAGAACGACTCAGACTGGAGGAGAACGACTCAGGCTGGAGGAGAACCACTGAGACTGGAGGAGAACGACTCAGACTGGAGGAGAACCACTCAGACTGGAGGAGAACGACTCAGACTGGAGGAGAACGACTCAGACTGGAGGAGAACCACTGAGACTGGAGGAGAACGACTGAGACTGGAGGAGAACGACTGAGACTGGAGGAGAACGACTCAGACTGGAGGAGAACGACTCAGGCTGGAGGAGAACGACTCAGGCTGGAGGAGAACGACTCAGGCTGGAGGAGAACGACTCAGACTGGAGGAGAACGACTCAGGCTGGAGGAGAACGACTGAGACTGGAGGAGAACCACTCAGACTGGAGGAGAACGACTCAGACTGGAGGAGAACGACTCAGGCTGGAGGAGAACGACTGAGACTGGAGGAGAACGACTGAGACTGGAGGAGAACGACTCAGACTGGAGGAGAACCACTCAGACTGGAGGAGAACGACTCAGGCTGGAGGAGAACGACTGAGACTGGAGGAGAACCACTCAGACTGGAGGAGAACGACTCAGACTGGAGGAGAACGACTCAGGCTGGAGGAGAACGACTGAGACTGGAGGAGAACGACTGAGACTGGAGGAGAACGACTCAGACTGGAGGAGAACCACTCAGACTGGAGGAGAACGACTCAGGCTGGAGGAGAACGACTGAGACTGGAGGAGAACCACTCAGACTGGAGGAGAACGACTCAGACTGGAGGAGAACGACTCAGGCTGGAGGAGAACGACTGAGACTGGAGGAGAACGACTGAGACTGGAGGAGAACGACTGAGACTGGAGGAGAACGACTCAGACTGGAGGAGAACGACTCAGACTCAGACTGGAGGAGAACGACGCAGACTCAGACTGGAGGAGAACGACGCAGACTGGAGGAGAACGACGCAGACTGGAGGAGAACCACTCAGACTGGAGGAGAACGACTCAGACTGGAGGAGTTTCATTGTTTCAGGACTCGAGGACTCGGGTTCTGGTTCAACAGAACGACCCCACTTGAAGCTCCTTCCTGGACTCACCTCATGGCCACGTTGCTCCCGTCGATGACCACCGGTCTGAAGCCTCCTGCTGCTCCTGCTGCTCCTGCTGCTCCTGCTCCACCTCCACCTCCTGCGGACTCCTGGCCCGCCGCCGCCCTGGGCTGGGCGGGGGCGGGGCTACACCCGCGGGCCACCAGCCTGGGCCCTGGTGAGTGGCAGGTCTTGATGAGCTCCTCCAGGATGTCGTTGGTCTGGGCGTCGTGCCGCAGGCTCTCCAGCACCCTGACGATGGCGCCGTAGTCGTAGCCCAGCTTGAGGAAGCGCTCCACCTTCTGCTGCTGCTGGTGGCGCCGCTGCTCCTCCATGGCCCCTCTCGCCCCCTGGTGGCGGCTCGTCGGCGTCTCCACGGTGGACCACCTGTTGAGGGTCAGTGGACAGGTGAGGGCTCAGCAGGAGCCACCAGGTGGCGCCAGAGAGAGAGAGGAGGAAACCCTGCTGAGCCCTCACGTGGAGGGTTTCAGCCACAGTGACGTCGACCCCCCCGACCCCCCTGACCTCAGACCACCCCCCACCCCCCGACCAGACACTAACAGGAAGTTGATGGTCTCTCATTTTAACCTCAAGGTGTCAGAAGGTCACATGAGGAGTCGACCAACAGGCGTTTAGAACTCGAGTGACCCCGCCCCACACACACACACACACACACACACACACACACACACACACACACACACACACACTCTCGGTGGAGGGTGACTCAAACGACTCGCTTTGAACCTGAACAGAAAGACTCCTGACTCGCCGAGACGTTGAAGTTGAGTTGAGTTAAAACGTTGAAGAGGAACCTGAGGAACCTGAGGAACCTGGTTCCTCAGGTTCCTCAGCGTTCAGCAGGGAGTTGAGGAAGCAGAAGGAAGAGAAACAACAACAACAACAACAAGAAACGGCTCCGACTCCTGAGTCGTTCATTCGGTTCATTGGCACTCTGAGAATCAACTCAGCAGGCTGAAGCTGAGAGAAGGAGAAGGAGGAGGAGGAGGAGGAGATGTAGCAGGAGGTCAGAGGTCACTCCTCTGGACTCACCCTCAGCAGGTGCTGGATGGGATCCGTGTTGTGCGTCTGCCGCCGCTGAGTGTGTGTGTGTGTGTGAGAGAGCTGCTGCTCTCTCACCGTGTCCCAGTCAGCCAGTGGGAGGCTGTGATTGGCTGAGCCGCCCTGCTGGCGTCATCGCTCACTGGAGGAAGTAGCAGCAGGAGGAAAACAAACAGAGCAGGAGGAGGAGGAGGAGGAGGAGGACCCGCCCTGTGCTGTAAGGAAGAAGTCAATTCTTTCTATTTCCTGCTGCTGGTCCGCAGCCAAAACCACCGACTGGGTCCCGCCCACCGACTCTCTGCACTCTGGCTCCCTCTGGTGGAGGAGTCTGGAATGTGTTCAGGGTGCAGTGAGGAGCGGTGCTGCTGCTCTGAACCTGTGATTGGACTGCAGTCCGTTTGAGCCAATGAAAGCCCTTGGATTTGATGTCCCAGACTGGAATGATGGAATGATGGAGGAAACTATAAAAGTGTCAAATAACTCAAACAGCTTTTATTTTGAAATTCTTCCAAACACATCCTTTGATAAAAAGCATCTTTAGTCTTTTCTTTGGCTGCCTGTTGACTTCATTCATCTTCCATACCTGCGTGTTCCCGAGCTCAGGGTCCCGGGTCTCTGCTGGACCCTGCACCCTGGACCAGGGGCCAGTTCATCCCACAGACTCACAACCACTCACACTGACAGTCTAGAGTCCCAGGCCCGGAGTCCAACCCACCACCTCCTGGCTGCGAGGCGGCAGCGCTAAGCGCTAAGCACTGCGCCACCTGCTGGCACTGATGTCGCTCATATGTTTGATGTCTTCAGGAGCTGCAGTGCAGAACGTCGGCATGAGGTTGAGTGTGAATGATTTGCTCTTCTGTACTCTGTCTGATGCTAAGCTATGCTAGCACAGCCATTCCAGGGAGCTTCAGGCTGATGAAGGGATTTAGAAAGAATAACAAACTACACAACTCTGAGCTTCAGAAGATTAAAGTTTGGTTTGAGGAAAATGTTTTGCTTTCTTTCTTCTTCAGCAGTTGAGCTCAGGGCTCAAGGTGGCGCCCCCCTGAGGTGGGTGGTGTCACCCAGCAGTGGATTCCCTCCACCCACCTGCTTTCCACTGGGGAGTGGAAGCCCTCGGGCTGCTGAAGGTCACAGCAGGTGGAGAGGCTGACACACTGGGCTATTAATGGCAGAGGTTTGAGGAAGTGAAGCCACTCAAAGACCACACACTCACTTTGACTCTTTAGGGGGAATTTTAAGTTGACAGTCGATACAAAACAAAGAAAAAGTGACATTTGCTGATCTCAGAGAGCTCCTCTGAGTCAGCTGACAGCACGGAGGTCATGTGGAGAGGTCGTGTGACTGTTGGCAGGAGGTGCAGCTGCAGGAGCTCAGCGGTGCCGACTCCTCTCTGGCTCCCTGGACTGCTTGGAGGAGGAGCTGCGGTCCTGGTGGTCCCGGTGGTCTCGAGCATCTCGCCCGTGTTTGGAGCCAGACTTGCCGTGTTTGTGGTCCCGGTCCCTGGACCTGGACCTGGACCTGGACCTGGAGCGGTGCCGTCCTGACTTCCGTTCTCGCCGGCCGTCCTCGCCGTCCTGGACACCACAGAAGAAGAGAGTGACCATACTGTGTAGCAGTAAGAGCTTTGTGATGTCACAAAGGGCACAAAGCGCTGCTTTCGTCAGGAGGTTGTAAACACCGGGCTTCTTGACTTGAACAACGACAGAATGGAAAAGCAGAAGAAAAGATTTCTTCTGCGTTAAAATAAAGAAATAATTGGACTTTGTTTTTCATGTGACTTTACTTTGAAAGGTCGAGGAAATGTTGATGGAAAAACAGAGGGGGGGGGGGGGTTTCACTCTCGTTCCAGACCTTTCACATATTTGACAGGTTTGTGCTCATTTGGTTCTTCCAGTAAAAACCTCAGAGTGGAACAAGTGAGGGGAGCCTCTCACGGGTAGCCCCGCCCACTCTTCCTCTTTTCACTCTTTGATGTGGCGATGACACGGAAACACAGTGCGTCAGCTTGGCAGTTTAACCTGCTGCTGTTAACCCGCTGCTGTTAACCTGCTGTTAACCTGCTGCTGTTAACCTGCTGCTGTTAACCCGCTGCTGTTAACCCGCTGCTGGTAACCCGCTGCTGTTAACCCGCTGCTGTTAACCTGCTGCTGGTAACCCGCTGTTAACCTGCTGCTGTTAACCCGCTGTTGTTAACCTGCTGCTGGTAACCTGCTGCTGGTAACCCGCTGTTAACCCGCTGCTGTTAACCTGCTGCTGTTAACCCGCTGCTGTTAACCTGCTGCTGTTAACCTGCTGCTGGTAACCCGCTGTTAACCCGCTGCTGTTAACCCGCTGCTGTTAACCCGCTGCTGTTAACCTGCTGCTGGTAACCTGCTGCTGGTAACCTGCTGCTGGTAACCCGCTGTTAACCCGCTGCTGTTAACCCGCTGCTGTTAACCTGCTGCTGTTAACCCGCTGCTGTTAACCTGCTGCTGTTAACCTGCTGCTGGTAACCCGCTGTTAACCCGCTGCTGTTAACCCGCTGCTGTTAACCCGCTGCTGTTAACCCGCTGCTGTTAACCCGCTGCTGTTAACCTGCTGCTGGTAACCCGCTGTTCTTAACCCGCTGTTCTTAACCCGCTGCTGTTAACCTGCTGCTGTTAACCCGCTGCTGTTAACCTGCTGCTGGTAACCTGCTGCTGGTAACCTGCTGCTGGTAACCCGCTGCTGTTAACCCGCTGCTGTTAACCCGCTGCTGTTAACCCGCTGCTGTTAACCCGCTGTTGTTAACCCGCTGTTGTTAACCCGCTGCTGTTAACCCGCTGCTGTTAACCCGCTGCTGGTAACCCGCTGTTCTTAACCCGCTGTTCTTAACCCGCTGCTGTTAACCTGCTGCTGGTAATCTGCTGCTGGTAACCCGCTGTTAACCTGCTGCTGTTAACCCGCTGCTGTTAACCTGCTGCTGGTAACCCGCTGTTCTTAACCCGCTGTTCTTAACCCGCTGCTGTTAACCTGCTGCTGGTAACCTGCTGCTGGTAACCCGCTGTTAACCTGCTGCTGTTAACCCGCTGCTGTTAACCCGCTGTTGTTAACCTGCTGCTGGTAACCCGCTGTTCTTAACCTGCTGCTGGTAACCCGCTGTTAACCTGCTACTGTTAACCCGCTGCTGTTAACCCGCTGCTGTTAACCCGCTGCTGTTAACCTGCTGTTGTTAACCCGCTGCTGTTAACCTGCTGCTGTTAACCCGCTGCTGTTAACCCGCTGCTGTTAACCTGCTGTTGTTAACCCGCTGCTGTTAACCTGCTGCTGTTAACCCGCTGCTGTTAACCCGCTGTTCTTAACCCGCTGTTCTTAACCCGCTGCTGTTAACCTGCTGCTGGTAACCTGCTGCTGGTAACCCGCTGTTACAATTCTGCTGTGGTCAGCAGACGCCAGTTCAACCTCAAGCTTGTCCAGGTATCCTGGTGCCAACGTGCAAGACGACAGGAAATGAAAGGAAGCTCCAGGAGGAGGAGGAGGAGTCAGGTGGAGAGGGCGGAGCTTACCTTGTGCTTCCTGGACTTCCTGCCGTCCTCGTCGTCGGAGTGATGGTGGTGGTGCTTCTTCTCCTTGTGCTTCTTCTCTGGGTGGTGGCGCCGGCCGCTCGTCTCCTCCTCCTTCTTCTTCTCCTGCTGCTCCTCCTGGTCCTCCTCCATCAGCAGGTCGTAGCGGGAGCTGTTAGGGGACAGTTAAGGAAGGCAGAGTCTCCAAGCAGGACCAGCAGGACCAGCTGACCACTGCAGCAGCAGGATACTCCTGTTGGGGCTTGACGTGGTCCTTGAGGGCCAGCTTGGAGCGCTTCTCCACGTCCTTCTCGTAGGCGTTGAAGTCCTCCTTGGTGTACTTTCCGCCTGGAGAGACAGGAAGTGGTCAGCGGCGCCGACAGGAAGCTACGGCCAGCGGGAACAGGAAGTGGGGGGAGGGGGGGTCGGCACCTTTGCCCTTCCACCTGATCTTGGACACGGATTGGCTGAAGTCCACGTGGATGCGGCGGTCGTCGATGAGCACGTTGTCCATCTTGAAGTAGGCCTTCTCACAGTCCTCCTGCTGGGGGCGCCGCAACCACCGCAGGATTTCATTACTTTGACCCCCAAACGATGAAACCAGCGACTGACTGTTACTGGTCCGCACAGACATTAAAGAGAGCTGAAGTGTCACCGCCTTGCTTTGGTGCAGGCAGGGAATGAAATCAATGAGCAACAAACACTCGCAAGAATAAAAGTGTTGCAGTCTGAACCACTGAGTGTCTTTGGCTTCTTTCATTCACTGATGGTCCTAAAATCAAACTGTGCTGACATCTAGTGGCTCCTTGCAGGATTGCAAGCGTTGCTGAGTTTAAACCCGTCAGTGGGCGCTCAGCAGCGCCCCCCTGTGGTGGTGCTGGGACGCTTCTCACCTTGTCAAACTCGATGAAGGCGTAGCACAGCGAGTCTCCGGACTTCCAGTCCCTGATGATCTCACAGCTGCACACAACAAGGACGACAACACAATGACGGAGCTCAGAGACACACGGCAGCAGCGTCCGGGCCGACGGCGCCACCTTTTGATGGTCCCGAAGCGCGAGAAGATGATCTCCAGGTCCTCGTCGGTGGTGACCGGGTTGAGTTTGCAGACGAACAGCACGTTTTCCGGAGGGCGGACGTCTGCGTCGGGCAGGTCGCCCACCTGCAGGCAGAGCGGAGGGTGTGAGCGCGGAGGCCCACGGCGCCACCCGCCGGCACCACCAGCCGGCGCCTGCCGCTCACCATCTCCAGCAGGATGGCCCGGGTCTTGGCCTCGTTCTGGTTCAGCCTCTCCTCCAGCTCCTCCTCCTGCTTCCCCTGCGTGTCGTCGATCACCTCGTCCGCTCCGATGCGGCCGCTCTGCACACAAACAGCTTCTTTACATGAGCGCCGCGCGGCGGCGGGGGGGGGGCAGCAGAACCCGGGGCGGAGGTCCTCACGTCCAGCTGGTCTCTGGTGGGCTCGGGCGAGCGGTCGGGAACCGGCAGGTCCGGCGGGTCGTCGAAGGGGTCTTCCAGGATGACGGCGTGGTTGATCCTGCAGCGAGATGACATCACCGACCCCACAGCAGCGCCATTAGCCCGGTGTTTAACGCCCTGCCGGACCTTCGCGCGCAGTCTCGGCCCACCTGATGTCCTGGAAGGGGACGAAGTCTTTGTCCACGAAGGTCTCGTTGATTTTGGCCAAGACGTGGTCGCCTTCCGTCACCTCGCCGAACACCGTGTGCACTCCGTCCAGGTAGTCCAGGTTCTCCCCGGCCGTGATCAGGAACTGAGGGAGGCGATCGAGGCGGGAACATGAGCCACAGAGCCAAAGGTCAAAGGGTCAACGTGTGCATTTGGAGCAGGGAGGGGCTGACCTGCGAGCCGTGCTGCCCGCTGCCATTGTTGACCATGGAGACGGTGCCCCGCCTCCTGTGCTTGATGCGAGGAACCTTCTCCTGCTCAAAGAAGCGGGCCTGGTCTCCGTACAGCTTGCTGAGCAAAGCACAGCACAGCACAGGTAAGTCAAGGCGTTGCTGCCGCCAGGGGAGCTGCAGGTTCTGGAGGACACTGACCTGTAGATGGACTCTCCGCCTCGGCCCGTCCCACTGGGGTCTCCGGCCTGCATGATGAAGTCCCTCTGACACGGGACAAACACACAGAAGCAGCGAGAAGCAGGAAGTGATGTGAATTCTCCTGGTTGACCCGCAGCTCAGCACATCCAGTAAACCCACCAGAACTCTGAGGAACTGATGAAGCTCTCTTACGTTTTCTTCTCCTCTCTTATTTGTGGGCAATAAGTGCAATAAATATTTGTTTTGAAAAAAGAAAAAGAGAGAATGGTGAAGAATTATCTTTTAATTGTTGCTATCGGATACAATTTGATGACTGTTCAATCGTTATTATTAAATATAATCTAGAATATACGATCGTCTGCCGGTCCAACACATTGTTGACGTGCCAGTTATTTATTATTAATGAAGATGATTTGCCCTGAGTGGTTTGTGACGGAGAGTGAAGGAACAGACAGACGGCAGAGTGTGGCAGACACTGCTGCAAAACACAACAAGTGCTTGACTCAAGTAAGGAAATATGAGGCCGCATGCATGACAAATACAGGAGAAAATGGCCATAATTATTCATATGTTATGGATAGTTGTCTTATTGTAAACAAATTGTTCACTGGCAAATAAAAGTAAGAAATGTTTTATTATTTATGTATCTGTGGGTTCAGGTCAGCTTTGTTTTGGGGGGGCGTGGCCTGAAAAGGTTTGGGACCTCCTGCCTGAGGGCCTACCTGCACGTTGTGGAAGAGGCAGTAGTTGTAGTACTTTATCTTGCATAGCTTCAGGAAGTTCAGGCAAGCTGCAATGAAAAGAACACAGTACGACTGTCAAAGGCGGAGCCTCTGAAAGAGTGGGAAGCTGAATTAGCAGGCAGGCCAAGCAGACGACGCTGAAGTTGGCGCCACAAAAAAGAAAAAAAGATTCCGCTATTTGACCGCTAGATGGCGGTGCTTATCCCAACACTGTTCAACATATAAAACTCAGCGACTCATTTTGTCTATGTTGAGGTGGAATTCTTCCAAAACTATACAGTAGAAATGGACAAGTGAGGTATCATTGTAAAGCCCAGGAGCTCTGCTATCACAATCAGTTGACATGTTTCACGGGAAATCAAAGTTGTCAACTTTGGAGTCCCCCAAAAAGGGGCTCCAAAGGGGCTTCTAGCAAGTGAGGAACCCCGAAACCCTAACCCTAATTTCAGCCTTAACGCTAACCCTAATGCCATGCAAGTCTTATGAGGGCCAAAGGTCAACTTTGTCCTAGAGATGTGGGGCCACTTGCAGGTTCATCAGGAGCCCACAGGACACACCCACGTCAAATTTGGGGCTTCTAGCACCTGAGGAACCAAAAATCCCTAACCCTAATTTCAGCCTTGAGCGTAACCCTAACCCTAATTTCAGCCTAACCCTAACCCTAATGCCATGCAAGTCTATGGGGGTCAAAAGTCAACTTTGTCCTAGAGACGTGGGGCCACTTGCAGGTTCATCAGGATCCCTCAAGAAGCGCCCACACCAAATCTGGAGCTTCTAGCGCGTGAGGAACCCAAAAACCCTAACCCTAATTTCAGCCTTAACGCTAACCCTAATGCCATGCAAGTCTTATGAGGGCCAAAGGTCAACTTTGTCCTAGAGACGTGGGGCCACTTGCAGGTTCATCAGGAGCCCACAGGACACACCCACGTCAAATTTGGGGCTTGTAGCGCCTGAGGAACCAAAAATCCCTAACCCTAATTTCAGCCTTGAGCGTAACCCTAACCCTAATTTCAGCCTAACGCTAACCCTAATGCCATGCAAGTCTATGGGGGTCAAAAGTCAACTTTGTCCTAGAGACGTGGGGCCACTTGCAGGTTCATCAGGATCCCTCAAGAAGCGCCCACACCAAATCTGGAGCTTCTAGCGCGTGAGGAACCCCGAAACCCTAACCCTAATTTCAGCCTAACGCTAACCCTAATGCCATGCAAGTCTATGGGGGTCAAAAGTCAACTTTGTCCTAGAGACGTGGGGCCACTTGCAGGTTCATCAGGATCCCTCAAGAAGCGCCCACACCAAATCTGGAGCTTCTAGCGCGTGAGGAACCCCGAAACCCTAACCCTAATTTCAGCCTAACGCTAACCCTAATGCCATGCAAGTCTATGGGGGTCAAAAGTCAACTTTGTCCTAGAGATGTGGGGCCACTTGCAGGTTCATCAGGAGCCCACAGGACACACCCACGTCAAATTTGGGGCTTCTAGCGCGTGAGGAACCAAAAATCCCTAACCCTAATTTCAGCCTGGAGCGTAACCCTAACCCTAATTTCAGCCTAATGCTAACCCTAATGCCATGCAAGTCTATGGGGGTCAAAAGTCAACTTTGTCCTAGAGACGTGGGGCCACTTGCAGGTTCATCAGGATCCCTTAAGAAGCACCCACACCAAATCTGGAGCTTCTAGCGCGTGAGGAACCAAAAATCCCTAACCCTAATTTCAGCCTGGAGCGTAACCCTAACCCTAATTCGGGGGACTCCAAAGTTGACAACTTTACCATTGACATCACGGTATTTTTCAGTTTTTCAGGTGGATTATCTCCAAACTTATACAAATGGACGTGTGAGGTATCATCGTAAAGCACGGGAGCGAGGGTCAATGGCAAAGTTGTCCACTTTGCAGTCCCCCAAAGCGGCCAAGCGTCGTGGCTAGCAGGCTGCTACTGTTATAAAGGGAAACAAGCGGCACTGGTAGCATGGAGGCTAACAGCCGAGGCTAAAAGCCTGTTGTTTCTACAACCTCGGTAATAAACCGCTCAGTCTCGCACCAATCACTTCAAACGACAACTTCCGGCCGCCGGTAAATCCGCGCCGTGTCTTACTTTTGGGCCGCTCTTCTGTGAACAAATCAATCACAATATCTCCCAGCGTCGTTTCAAGAAGCACCGCCATGATGACGTTCCAGATCTCGCGAGATGCGAGCGCCAAGGCAGCTCGCGGCTCCGACGCACTTTGTCCCGCGCATGCGCAGCGCGGATGTTTCTCCCCTGAATGTCCAGCAGCCCAGCAGTCCGTCAGAAGCTGCCGCCCGCCCGCTAGCTTCCCGGAAAAGGAGTCGCCCGATGATGGAGACGGTGGGGCCGACGGTGCGGCCGAGCCTCGGCCTGCTGCTGCTGCTGCTCGCCGCCGTGACGGGCACCGAGTCCCCGCCTCGGCAGCTCAACACGGTGGGTTCCGCTCGAGCAGCGCGTGAGCGCGAGTTAGCTCGGCTCAGCGCTGTGTTTATCCCGCACTAGCCTGCTAGCTGCTGCTAGCGGCGGAGTCGCACCGTGCAGTGCCTGCTCGTCGTCGTCGTTATTGATTCATCTGTTTTTCTCTCCTTCCAGGAAAACATCCTGATCAACGTGACGGCGGGGACGCTGTTCGACTCGCAGCTGCAGGATGCCAACTATTTACAGGTGAGCTCTCGGCACGAGCGCCAGGCTGCGCTGCTGCGCAGGCGCAAGCGAGACGGGAAGGTCCTCGGATGAGTGTTGTTGTTGTTGTTGTTGTTGATGTTGATGTTGATGATGATGTTGTGTTGGTCCCACGATGCCCGCAGATCAAGCTGAACATCTCGGTGGGTGAGGAGCAGGTGCTGGTCAACGACATCCCGGTGGAGCTGTCCGGGGTGACCCGGCTCACCTGCCAGGCGCTGCTGCGTGAGTTCCCGCACAGCGCGTCACAGTCCGCCGCGTGATGAATCACTGGGAAACCACCGAGCGTCGCAATCCTGAGTTAGCAAAGAGTTCTTCTCAGATAAACAGCGAAACAAAAGACGGGGAAGGAGGGAAACGATTCACCCCGTGAGCAGACACCGACTTCCGGTTTGCTTTGCTCGCCTCTGTGTGTTGATTGAAGGGGAAACGTTCACTCCACAACCTTTACACGTGTACCACGTGACTGGGTTCACCTATGGGAGTATGACCTTTAGCCAGCGCAGTCTTCAACAAGGTCGAGCTTTCACACTTTATTGTTTGACAGCGATTTAACTTCTCATCTGTTTTTCCTGACATGTGACCTCGTGGTTGTAACGAGGCAACACATTAGTAGCCAAACAATAATAATAATAATAATAATAGGTTGCACTACAATCAATCCATTTTTGATGGTAGATTAAGAATTTAATGAGATGAAACTGTTTGCGATGGATTGAACATGTTCCCCAGTGAACGTGTTTCAAAGGAGTCAGTGAGCCGTCAGCAGGCTGCTTGCAGTCAGAGGATGAAGGTCGAGCTCTTTCTACTGCTCGCCCAGCTAACAGTGGCTCACAGTGGAGCCTCGGCAATGTTGAAGGCTTCATTTTGTCTTCCTCACACATTTGTCCTTGGGAAGTCTAGGTTTTCCCAGGAAAGATCACTTGCTTATCAATGAATCGTTAATCGGTGAATCAGGTCAACGAGTCCTGAGTGAATCGATCATTTGCACCCCGAGTTGCATGAAGCACTCACTGATGAGGACCTGCTGTGTTTTCCTCTGCAGTGGACCGACTGAATGGAAGCAGCAGTCTGGACCCGGAGGAACCGGAGGAACCGGAGGACCCGGGGGAGTCGGTCTCCACCGTCACCCGGGTCATGGTGAGCCAGAACCGGCTGTACAGCGACTCGGCCGAGGTGGTGGCCCTGCAGGTGTTCAGTGAAGTCATCGAGGTGGAGGGCAGAGAGGTAAGACTGCTGCTGCTGCTCCAGCTCCACTGCCACCAGATGTTCCTCCAGCTCCACTGCCACCAGATGTTCCTCCAGCCTGTGTGAGTGAGCGGCTGCTCTGCTGCCTCCTCCAGGTGCAGCAGCCAGACATGTGTGAGGTGAAGATCCTGATGAGCCCAGACTTCCAGAAGCTGGCCCAGTTCACCAACGTCTACCCCATGGGCCACAGCCAGATCTTCAGGCTCCCCCGGGAGAAGGACGTGCTGGTCACCCACCCCCCCAGTCCCAGGAGAGGTACGACCACCAGGTGTCTCCTCAGCCTCCCGGCGAGAAGCAGCCGCTGCCACCGCGCTCTCCGTTCTCCATTGATTGTTCTTCTTCTTCTCCTGGCCTTCTGGAAGCAGCGGAGGAGCAGCTGGTGTCCCACACCACCAGCCAGTACCCGCTCAAGCACTCTGAGACCACCCAGGAGGAGGTGGCGGCTCCAGGGAAGCTCCCGGAGACCCCGCTGAGGATGGACCCCGACCTGCTGTACGAGCTGCGGTACGACGACGACTACGAGGACCGGCAGCCTGCACAGAGCGACCGCATCCAGATGGAAACTCCACCCAAGGAGACGCCGTCGTCCTACTCGGTACACTGGCTGCTGCTGAGTCCCTGCTGATGTTCCGCTGATTCCCTCCTGATGTTCTGCTGATGTTCTGCTGATGCTCTCCTGATGTTCTGCTGATGTTCTGCTGATGCTCCCCTGATGCTCTCCTGATGTTCTGCTGATGCTCCCCTGATGCTCTCCTGATGTTCTGCTGATGCTCCCCTGATGCTCTCCTGATGCTCTCCTGATGTTCTGCTGATGCTCCTCCTGCCTGCAGGCTCTGTGCCGCTGGGTGGACGAGGCCCGGGAGCGTCTGAAGCGCTTCAGCGCCGAGTCGCTGCCGCTCTTCTTCCTCATCATGTGGGTGGTGGTGATCGGCGTGGTGGGCTCGGCCGTCATCGTCCGGATCCTGGACATCATCTTCCCGGCTTGCGAGCAGAAGTGAGTGAGGGTCTCCTTCACATGGTCGCTCTTCTGGTGTGACCTCCACCCATGGCTGTTTCTTTCTGCAGGAACGTTTTCCACCTGAACCTCACTGCTGCTGCTGCTGCTGCTGCTGCTGCGGCCGCAGCCCCGGACGAGGAAAAGCACACGCTGCTGGAGAACGTGGAGGTGGAGGTGGAGGAGGAGGACAAGGAGCAGGAGCAGGAGGAGGGGAAGCCCTGAGCCACCGTGGGCCTGAGATCCTGCTGGTTCCTCTTCACCCTTGGACCTCCGTCACTGGGTTCTGCTTCTCACTGTGGTGGTTCTGTGGGTTCTGTTGAAAGGCTTCATAATCACAATCTGAGTTTCTAGGTTTCCTTTTTGTTTTCCGGGTGGGTTGTGGGGCGTGAACACGTGGAGACCCATCAGGCTGACCCGGGTCTGTCAGGGTCTCGCACCCTGAATAAAAAAAAAAGCAAAAAAAACCCTCCCTCCCCCCCCCACACGCTTGGTGTCGTATGCATGGCATTCTGCTGTAGCGGCTACAGGGTGCATGTGTCAGCAGCCCCGTGCATGATGAAGAGTGATGAAGACTGGGCGTGGATCGGCAGAAGCAGGATGTGATGTCACAGTGCTGCAGCTGCTCTGATTAAAGACGTTTGACCACCGCAGTCTGGCTTCCTTTGTCCCACAGGAAGAGAAAGAAAGGAAGAATGTAGAGAATAAAGGTGGCGTGAAAAAAGAGGGAGTTTGCCAAACGCAGCCGCTGAGGAGGAGGAGGAGGAGGAGGAGGATCAGAGCCACAAGAAGAAGAAAATGAAGATTTATTTATTTATTTTTTTCAAAATTTCCACTTTGAGAATGAAGTTGAAAAAAAATGAAATTTTGTGAATAAAATTTACTACATTTTTGCAATTAATGTCAACGTGAAGTCACAATGTGGAGAATAAAGTGGAAAGACTTTATTCTCCACATTTCAACTTAAAACTCAAAATGAAAACTTCAATAAAATCTTCCTTCTCCTCTCGTGGCTCTGATCCGACTGGACTGACTGGACTTTAAAAAAAACAAACACCTGGCTGTTTCCATGGCAACAGTCGACCCTGGACTCAGCAGAAGGTTCTGGTCCAGCGGCGACGGACGGAGACCTCGGAAGCCTTCTGACATGTTCTTGGACTTCAACAAGAAGAAGAAGAAGAAAGAAGCTAAAACTGAGGCATGGTTGACTTTTATTCAGAGACATTTCTGCTGGCTGTTATTTACACAATAAACAAGTTCACAATGTGACAACTGGCTGCATTAAAACAAAGAGAGCGGGAAACATGATGACGGGCGAGGAGATCCCAGATTCCACCCGCCTGGAGAGGCGCTGACCACCTGACGGACCACCGGACCACCGGACGGACCGAGCGGTTCTCCAGCAGCGCCGCCGTCACCTCAACCTTTCCCCACCTCAGCAGGAGCCGAACTCCTCGATCCACTTGTCGTACTTCTCCAGGTCCGCGGCCGACACCGACTTGGAGACCTTCCTGAGCGCCGACTCAAAGTCCTCCATGGTGGTGGGCATGTGCATCTCGTCCCGCGAGATGTTGCGGATCTCCTCTGGCGTCAGGCCCTCGATCCTGCGCCGCATGGCCATCAGGGAGGCGTCCCTGCACGGCACCACACGGGCCAGTCAGATCATCCTTCACACGCACTCACACCGCTGGAGGCACCGCTCTCATCTCTCTGTGCACAGAGTGGAGCTTCTGTGGGAGTGGAGCTGGAGACCACAGTGGGCTCACGCACCACTAAGAAGATGCAACGCAGCGGCCACGCTGCAGGCAGCGAGTCCACCTGGTACCAAGCATCCTTCTGGTGGGCCGCCACACAGAAGCAGCTCTGTTTGGACTGCGAGTTGTGGCAGATTCTAAATAACAGAAATGTTCATGGCCACATTCTGTTTGTCAGATGGTGGCTATTTGTCACAGTGCGAATATATCATCATAAACATCTGCCTTAGGACAACGGATTTAGATTAGCATTGACGCTAACGCTAGCATATTTACATGGATAATAATAGTTAATAAGATAATAG
Source organism: Nelusetta ayraudi (assembly GCF_046127955.1). Classification (NCBI taxonomy): domain Eukaryota; kingdom Metazoa; phylum Chordata; class Actinopteri; order Tetraodontiformes; family Monacanthidae; genus Nelusetta; species Nelusetta ayraudi. The sequence goes on from NW_027466271.1 coordinate 152,181, forward strand.
TAATAATAATAACAATAACAATGATAATAATATTAACACTACTATTGCTGGGCACTCTCTCTGTGGGACAGCTCAGTTCCATCACTTCAGTCACTGACTGAGCCTGGACTCTTGAGGAGCCTCCAGCAGCTGAGAACCTCTGACACCTCCACTCTTCCATAGCTGACAGACTGCAGTGTTTTGGGAAAACCTCCATTCTCACTTTGTTCACCCGCTCGTCTTCTCTTGCTTTCCTTCAACAGCAGTGAATGAGATGAAAGCTGCAACCTCCAGCCGATGAGAAGAAAGGCTCGCGGACGGCGCCGGGGTCTCACCTGCACACATTGGTGATGTCGGCGCCAGAGTAGCCCTCCAGCTGCTCGGCGATCTTGTCCAGGTCCACGTCGGCCGCCAGCTCCAGCTCCGTCAGGTTGATCCTCAGCAGCTCCACCCGGCCCTCGGCTGCAGGGGGGAGAGGGGGAGGGGGGACAGGAAGTGGTCGGTCTTCTGCTGAGGAGGCCTCAGGAACACCTGCTGCTGCCTGAGGAGGATCAGAGCTCCACAAGCTGCAGCTTTCTGAAGTGGGTGGAGCTAACTCGCAGTGGCTGATGAGATCAGCTGTTACACCCAAACATCAAGCGTTAGCACTTCCTGTCTGGAGCTGCTGCTGCTCAACTATCTGAGGAGTGTGAGGAGGTGAGGAGTGTGAGGAGTGTGAGGAGGTGAGGAGGTGAGGAGTGTGAGGAGTGTGAGGAGGTGAGGAGTGTGAGGAGGTGAGGAGGTGAGGAGGTGAGGAGTGTGAGGAGGTCAGGAGGTGAGGAGGTGAGGAGTGTGAGGAGGTCAGGAGGTGAGGAGTGTGAGGAGGTGAGGAGTGTGAGGAGGTCAGGAGGTGAGGAGTGTGAGGAGGTGGTGAGGAGGAGGTGAGGAGTGTGAGGAGGTGAGGAGGAGGTGAGGAGGAGGTGAGGAGTGTGAGGAGGTGAGGAGTGTGAGGAGGAGGTGAGGAGTGTGAGGAGGTAAGGAGTGTGATGAGGAGGTGAGGAGTGTGAGGAGGTAAGGAGTGTGATGAGGAGGTGAGGAGTGTGAGGAGGTAAGGAGTGTGAGGAGGTGAGGAGGTGAGGAGTGTGAGGAGGTGAGGAGTGTGAGGAGGTGAGGAGGAGGTGAGGAGGTGAGGAGGTGGTGAGGAGGTGCGCTGGTGCCTACTGGAGGGCAGCGGGATGTAGATCCTCTTCTCCAGGCGCCTCCTCAGCGCCTCGTCGATGTCCCAGGGGAAGTTGGTGGCGGCCAGCACCATCACCATCTTGGAGGGGTCGTCGCTCTCCGAAGCCCCGCCCACGCCTGCAACGCAGCGACGCAGGTCGGTGAAGGAGAGCAAGAGGAAGGAGATGATGAAGAGATGAGGAAGCAGGACGCTACCGTCCATCTGCACCAGCAGCTCCGCCTTCACCCTGCGGCTGGCCTCGTGCTCCTCGGAGGTTCCTCTGCGGCTGCACATGGAGTCGATCTCGTCGATGAAGATGGTGGTGGGAGCGTAGAACCGGGCCTGAGCAGCAGCAGCAGCAGCAGAAGGAGAAGGAGAAGGAGAAGGAGAAGAAGGAGAAGGCGAAGGAGAGAGGTCACTTCAGGTCACTTGGCTTGGCTCCTCCTCCAGCGTCCTGGCATCCTCCTCACCATCTCAAAGAGCAGTCGCACCAGCTTCTCCGACTCTCCTCGGTACTTGGAGGTGAGCGTGGACGAGGACACGTTGAAGAAGGTGGTCCTGCACTCGGTGGCCACGGCCTTGGCCAGCAGCGTCTTCCCCGTGCCTGGAGGGCCCACCATCAGCACCCCCTGCAGGCGAGACGGGGGAGAGGGCAACTCTCAGACTGAGCTCTGGAGGAGGAGGTGGAGGAGATGAAGATGGAGGAGGTCTGATGTGATCTGCTGGCCACCTTCCAGGGCCTCCTGATGCCTTTGAAGAACGCCGGCATCCACATGGGCAGCACCACGGCCTCCTTCAGGAGCTTCTTGGCGTCCTCCAGGTCGGCGATGTTGTCCCTGAAGAGACGCACGGAGCTTCACATCCAGATGTTCCCAGGATGAAGCCAAAGCAGATGTTCTTCCAACCAACCATTTGACGTTGGGGTTCTGAGAGATGATGTCCCTCTCCAGCGCCTCCACCAGGTCCTTGTCGTAACCCGTGCCATCGAACTTCTTCACCTCCTTCTCCTGGACGTCTCCCTTGTTCTGGAGGAGGTGAAGAGCAAACATCAAAGCGTGCTCCTCCGTCAAGGTCCATCCTTGGCTCCCACACGGAGGAACCGGCCCGACCAGCTGGCAGGTAAACACGGCCGCCTGTTGAGTCAACAGACCGGGTGGGGCGTGGGGGAGGGGCCTCCGGCCGACTCACCTTGTCCTCCCCCTTGTTCTTGCCGCCCGCCTCCTTCCTCTCCTTGGACTCCTTCTTCTCCTTGGCCTTGGAGGCCTTGCTGCTGCGCTCGCCGTTGCCGCCGCGGGGGGAGTGTCTCTGCTGGGCGCGGACCGCCACGCTCAGCCGGTTGTTGGCCGGCTTCACCTCCTTGTAGGGGTTGGAGGCCCGACGCACCGGGAGGGGCGAGTGTCTGGGGTGAGGAACGTGAGGAACGTGAGGAACGTGAGGAACGTCACAAACTGTTGCTTTGACTTTAAATGACTGAAGATTTAAAAGAAGATCTTTTAAAAAAAAAAAAAAGTCTGCAGCCTGCTGGGGTTTCAAGCAGCGTTTCTCAACTGGTGGGTTGTGACCCAAGTGTGGGTGGAATGGATTGATTGATTAATAGTTAGTTGACTGACTGGGGATTTCCAAACGTTAGAGGAAATGTGGGACATTTTTCCTGATTTAATTCAATCATCTCATGCTCATTGTTTGACAGACTGGATGGAGTCTAGCAGCTAGCTAGCAGCCAGCTAGCAGCCAGCTAGCAGCCAGCTAGCAGCCAGCTAGCGTTTCTGTGGAATAAATCTGGGCATTTGCGACTTCCTGATGAGGTCGTGGCTCCTCCCCCTTCTCCAGCGGTGGAGAACCGCTGGTCTGAAGGATTCCAGCAGGAACAAAACAGGCTCAGATCAGAGACTTAGTCCCACTAATCTCAGTCACATGACCACATTCAGGCTTCTGTAGGCTGATAAAACGCTTACAGAAGCAGCAGTCAGCCAATCGTCGCCAGGAAAAGGCGAGCGAGCAATTTAACAAACAATATATATTAAAAGAAAATCAATTGTGAATATGAGATTAAATGAAATATATGTCAATGAAATCTAATCAATGACATAAAAATCCCAAATATGATAACATTATAAACAGTAAGTTATTTAAAAAAATGACAGTAATACTTAGGAATGCAATCGATGGATTCATTCATTGATCGTTAGTTGATTGACCTTAACGATTGATTAAGGATGAACTGATCAGCAGGGAAGTTTCCTGACAACCTAAACTTCACACTGAGAAATGTGTCAGGAAGTCGTTGTCAATAAAGTTCAGGGGACTCAGTGAAATCCATTCCTAACCGACGACGACTTCATCGTCAACGCCCCAAGCTAACGATGCTAAAACACAGCTGTCCACCGAAAAGTCCGACCTGAGGTCCATGTGCACTGGCCGGACCTCACAGTCCTGGTCCTGCTGGTTACTGGGTTTGGTCGGCGCCGCGTCCAGCTGGAAGTTCTCCAGCGTGGACATGATGTCCTGCACGTTGCGGTTCTCCTCGCTGATCTCCTGCCACAGCTGACACACACACACACACACACACACACACACACACACACACACACACACACACACACACACACACACACACACACACACACACACACACACACACACACACACACACACACACACCTCTGCTCTGTCCCTCGTTGTTGTCGTTGTTGTTGTTGTTGTTGTTGTTGTTGTTGTGTTGTGTTGTGACAAACCTGCTGCCAGCGCTGCTGCAGGCTGCCGTCCCGCACCGTGTACACGTACTTGTTGATCTGCTCCAGCAGCCCCTGGTAGAGGACGCTGGCCGAGCTGTAGTTGCCCAGCAGGGCGTACTCACGAGCCAGCTTCACGTTCTCACTGATGTCCCGCAGACTCATCTCGCCGGTGCTGCTGCCGCCGACACAGGCAGGAGCCACTCAGTGGACAAAACAATCAACCATGCATTTGTTTTACGACTGAGCAAGAAACACAGAAACCCCAAAACAGAGCAAAGCCTCCCACAACTGCAATCATCACGTGCAGAAATAACAACAACAACATTAGTGTTGTGTCACAAAAATGCTGAAGAGCATCAAACTATCAACTGCTCAAGGTGAAATAATTGTTTGTTTGTTTGTTTGTTTGTTTTAAAAAGCAGCTCTGAGGCAGCGTTGCGTCTTTTCAAGGTCACAAATAAGAACGGATCAAAATTAAAAATTAAAATGACAAAAGTCGGACAGAAGACCACAGAAAATAGAAAAAGCAACAAAAGAATGAGAATGTCTGAGTGTTTTTGTTGACTGTTTTAGTCTGCCTTGCTCTTGTTGTCACTTAGAGATGTGACCTCACATGTAAAGTGCGTTCCAAATAAAATCTATTATTATCATCATCATCATCATCAGTAGTAGTAGTAGCAGTAGTAGTAGTAGCAGTAGTAGTAGCAACATAGCCGCTGTCGCATCGTCTGGACTGGAGCGTTAACGCGATTAAATGTCAATAACTCTACGGGTGACTCGCAACAACAACAACAATGTTGTCAACAATATGACAAAGTGTCATTTGGTCAAAGTAGCATTCGGACCACTTGGAAGCTGCCGGAGTCGGAACCTCGCCCAACATCTGACACCAACCAAACTTCCCGACGTCAAACATCCACAGGTGGCTCGAGGCCGGGTTTGACGTCACGGTGCTTCTTTGCACGTGGCAGAGGGACGAGAAGCAGTCGATGTAAAGGAGAGGAAAAGTGCGCAGTCACTTTAACGCCACAACTGTCCGCTTCCGAACCGAGCTGCCGGCGGGCGGGTTCTCGGTCACTCGCGCCGTCCAGATATGAGAAGAAACCTCGACACGTCTTCAGCAAACTACCACTCGCGGTTAGTTTCGGGACAAGTGATGTAAGAGTGAATTCCGAGACAAACTACACGTTACGAGGGGAGGAATACTCACCTTTTCAGACGGACGGTGGTGTTGGCAGGAGGTCCACACGGTAAAGTTTGGCGTCGATCACCCGCTGGAGTCAAAACTCAGAGCTCTTCTTCGTCGCTTTGTTGGCTGAGGCCACATGGGACATTACACTGCCCCCCGCAGGCCGTTGGTAGAACTTCAACGAGTCAAATAATGCGCGGTGCAGCAGGATTGGTTCAAACATCGACAGAATGTGTTTGGGGGCCTGTGTAGAGTGTGTTTTTAATTGTATGAATAACAATATCGTGTTGTTTAATTGCGAAATCACCGTTGTTAATTTTCGCTGGGGAGCTCAAGACAAAGTCCGCAGACCTCCACTGTGAGGACCCAACCTGCACTGTCACAAAGGCTAAGGTCACTAGCAGCTAACTCAAATGGAACGTTTCTGCTAGTAAACTACGCACGAACCAAATAAGTAGAGACAAATAATAAGTAATGCTGTTCATGATATACTTAATAAATAGAAGACTGGGGGGGCGGTGCCATTACAGGAGTTTCCGTAGTGTAGTGGTTATCACGTTCGCCTAACACGCGAAAGGTCCCCGGTTCGAGACCGGGCGGAAACAACTTTTGACTTTAACATACTTGACTTCAAAATAATTTACAATTCACTGATCACGCAAATTGAAAAAAAAAGAAAAGCTCATTTGGGAGAGATCGGCGAACAGTAAATTATTTTGTCCTGCGACGAGAGCTAGCTTATCTTGAGAGCTAGCTTAGCCTGAATCAAAAAGAATGGCGGCCCCTTGTCTGCAGAGACAGATGGTGAAAATGAAATACATCTTCTCCCTATCAAACTCAATGTGTTTGACAATATGAACAGTCTAAATACAAAACCAGTCGATAAACAGAAGCAGACGCTATACTTCAATTACTGACGCAACTTGAATCTGAATGGAAGGCACATTTACGTCCTTGGAAAAGGAGACCTATACAGCATACTCTTGGGACGTGCAGCAACCTTCTTCAAAAACATTAATTGACTCATATAATCCTCGCTGACACACACTTGCTCATCCTCACCACTTGAACCGTTTGAACAAAATAGACCAAGAACCAGAATAAGGAAATACTGTAATTTTTATTTTTTTAATGCAGCAACATTTATACAGATTTAGTTCATCCAGTTGGACTTTGAACTTTCATAATTGTCTTCTTACTCAAACACATCCAACGTAAAGCTTTTCTTCAGACTACTAAACCCAGGAAGGAAAATACGAGTTTTAGGGGTGAAAACCAGGTGACTGTGGGGGGAAAACGCAAGGTGAGAAAACCAGGTGAGTGTCTCTGGTGCACCGTCACCACGTGATGTATACCGTCTAGAAATGTAGCACCTCTAGATGTAAACATACAGACTACAGTGGTCAAAATTAGGTAGTTCACTTAATGAAAAAATAGTAATTCAAAATTAAATATCTACTGAGGAGCAGAACTATCAGAGCTACGTTCAAATCTTTGAAGCAAAATATGAAAAAAAACAACAACACAATATTTACACATATTCAGTCAGCACAGCACAGCATAAAAAAATACTCCCTATATCTACTTATTGTACCTCTACTCATCAACAGCTGCACATGTTGACGTGATATAATGTTCTGTGGGGGGGGGGGGGTTTGTTGCAAATGCACGGGATATTCCTCTGCTCACTCAGTCGATGGCTCAGCGTGCTGTCACAGTATGCACTTCATTACAAATAGCCTTTGTCCTAACAAGCTCGACGGCTTAAGAGTGGTTCCGAGTCAGACCATATATATATATATATATATATATATGTATATATATGTATATATATTAATCTATATATACGTCCATGTGGCAGTGATGGACTGTCAATCACCAGGTATGGACAGAAGAAGCCACGTTCCAATGCTGCCACTGGGGTCTGGGGTTCCTACAGGGCTTCTGCTCATTAAAAATCATTCTTTCTAAAATATATATATATATATTTTAAAATGGTACTGAACAAGTCTGGATTATTGCTTCCTTCATCAGTGGAGTCTCACTTGTGGCTACAGGACGAGATAATTTGGCGACTGGACAGTGAGCGAAAGCTGAGGTAGAGAAGCAAACAAGATTAGTGCATTTTCTTCCATTCATGTTGAAACGTGTTCCACCTGCCGTCCCGTCACAAAGCTGGAGGTCTATCAGAGAGTGAACTACTCCAAACTACTCTAAAGTCCCGACGACATTCTGGGTCCTGAGAACGAAGGCGAGCGCCAACTCTGCTGTGCAGCGCATTTACAAGAAATTAGCTTTAAATTCTTTTTTTTTTTTCTTTTTTTTTTTTAAATTAAATTCATTTTTTAAAAAATGTTGTTTTTTTTTTGGTTGTTTTGTTTTTTACAAAATGGCCACGGCTGATTCTCGTGTTGAGTACGGAAGCCAAAAACAGAAGGAAGAAACGATGAAGTTAGCAGGAAGTGGCGTCAGGAGTGAGATATTCTTGCTGTATAAAAACAATTATGTATATACAAAAATATACATCCTAACAAGACATCCCTGGCAGAGGCTTTTTTCACCCCACACACATTTTTATATTGGAAGTTTGATTATTTTTTTCTTCCCCTTTTTGCATCTACAAAAGGCAAATTCATCAAAGAACACGGCTGATAAAAAGATTCATGAGCTTTCCGTCTATTAAAAATATTCAAAAGTTACTGTAGCACCTTCAGTCCAAAGTAGTGGGAAAAATACAAATATGAGGCCATAATTCTAAAAATCACTTTGTTCATTTTAAGCGTATTTGTCTTTAAAAAAAAAAAACAACCAACGACAACTAAAACACAAAAAGCAAAAATAGAAGAGTGGGTTTAAAAAGAAGCCCTGTGCTCAGGAGTGTCTGCTGGCGCCCTCTTCAGTAGACACGCGGGATGATCCGGTAGCGCACCGTCCGGCAGTACTGCTCCCACGCCGAGCCGTACTTCCTCCTGCACTCGCTGGTGTCCCGCGAGTCCCGGTGCACCAGCAGGATGATGAAGTAGATCATGTAGTACCACGGCAGCAGGTGGCTGAAACCTGCAGGCCAGGGAGGGGGACGATCAACAGTCCTGACTGACAACTACACACTGGCCTGAAGGCTGAGGATGAAGGAGTCTGAAGGAGTGTGAAGGTTAAGGATGAAGGAGTGTGAAGGAGTCTGAAGGAGTGTGAAGGTGTCTGAAGGAGTCTGAAGGAGTCTGAAGGTTAAGGATGAAGGAGTCTGAAGGAGTCTGAAGGTGTCTGAAGGAGTCTGAAGGAGTCTGAAGGTTAAGGATGAAGGAGTCTGAAGGAGTCTGAAGGAGTGTGAAGGTTAAGGATGAAGGAGTCTGAAGGAGTCTGAAGGAGTCTGAAGGAGTCTGAAGGTTAAGGATGAAGGAGTCTGAAGGAATGTGAGGGAGTGTGAAGGTTAAGGATGAAGGAGTCTGAAGGAATGTGAGGGAGTGTGAAGGTTAAGGATGAAGGAGTCTGAAGGTTAAGGATGAAGGAGTCTGAAGGAGTCTGAAGGTTAAGGATGAAGGAGTCTGAAGGAGTCTGAAGGTTAAGGATGAAGGAGTCTGAAGGTTAAGGATGAAGGAGTCTGAAGGAGTCTGAAGGTTAAGGATGAAGGAGTCTGAAGGAGTCTGAAGGTGTGAGGGGTGCAGCTGTGTCTCTCACCACAGGGCAGCGACCAGGCCAGCGCCATCAGCAGGTCACCCAGGTAGTTGGGGTGGCGGACCAGACCCCACCAGCCCGACACCAGCAGGCTCTTGCCCGTGGCCGTGGGGATGCTCTTCAGGTCTGCGGAGACGAGGGGAGAAGCAGCAGAGGGTGAGGACGAGGTGGGAGCGACTCAGAGCGGGCGGCGCTGGGTCGGAACTCACGGGCCAGCGCGGGGTCGGTCGGGTTCCTCCTGAAGGCGTTCTTCTCAGAGTTGGACTTCCTGAAGATGTAGAAGCCCCCGACTGCAAGGCAAGAGTGACTGCTGTCAGACCGGACTCAGTCTCACTCACACCTTCCCGACATTAACAGACCTGGCAACCTGCTGGTACAATCACTGCTGAACTGCGGGTGACCAATGAGACTCGACCACAGTGGAGGTGGGCGGAGCCAGTGGCCTTGGCTTGCTCCGTCGATGGCACGCCACTAACCTTACTGTCACACTGCTGGTGCTGTGTAGGTTCCATGTCTTTGGGTCAAACTGCACTGTTGTTCTGGAATGTTCTCGCTGTCACGTGGGGCCCATTCTCACATTTAATGTCAGGGACAACGTTGACCATGACAATAAAGAATTCAATTGCATTCAAGGCCAGAACAACAAAGTCATTCTGCTCCTTTCTAGGGGACCACGGTCCATTTCCAAGACTTTTTCCCAGAACGTTCCGTGCTTTCACTCAAGGCTTTGACTTTTCCAGGTTTTCCCCCTGAGCAAAGCGAAGGGACTCGGACTCACGCTTGAGTGTGATGATGGCGGCGAGGGCGGGCAGGCCCAGCGGGTTGGGGTGCTCCACCAGGTAGTAGGCCTGCAGGGTGTAGGTGAAGGGAACCCACACCAGGTCTCCGAAGGCCAGCATGAAGCCGAAGCCGTCGTGCATCAGGTCCATGGTGGTCAGGATGGCCTCCTGTGGGACGCAGCACCGTCAGCACCGTCAGCACCGTTAGCACCGTCAGCACCGTCAGCACCGTCAGCTGCTGCTGCTGCTGCTGACGACGGGGTCGCACGCCGGACCGCCCACTCACCTCGTTCCAGAGGCCGTCCACCACGTAGAGGAGCTGGAAGACGTTGACCAGGATCATGGAGTGGGACGGAGCGTCCAGACCCTGGTGCTTCATCTCGGCCAGCGCCATGGCAAAGTTGATCAAACACTGGCCAAACACAACCAGGAAGGAGGCACGTTTCAGTTTGGCTTGGGCTTTTTTCTTTTCTTTTCTTTTTTCTCAAATGTGACCAGCAGAGGGAGCTGTGAAGGCGTGTAAAAGGTCAAGCAGGGGTGTAGGTACAGATGTAATATGCTTCTATCATTACGCCTGTTTCCACTGGCTGCCTGCTGTTGTTATGATGGACCTGCAGGTGCTGGTCCTGGTCCTGGAAGGCCTGGAAGTGTCTTGCAGCAGCCTACAGTTGACAGACGCTGCTGCTGCGTGAAGCCGGGAGGCCTCAGGTCCTCCGGCTCGGCTCTTCTAGCCGTTCCAGAGCGCAACAAAAACATTTGGCGACGCTGGGCCGAGGTCACTCACCCAGCCAATCAGACCGGGCCGCATCTCGCAGAAGAACTTGAGATCAAAGTTGCCGATGCGAGGGTTGAGCTCCCGACCTTTGAAGAAGTCGTACAGCAGGTGTCCTGGGAGGGGGGGGGGGGAACCAAAGCATTCCATTCAACCGTTCCAAGCAAATCAAAGCCTGACGTCTGAAACAAGACTCACCAGAGTTCCCGCCCAGCGCCCGCTCGGTGGGCGGGGCCTTGCCGGAGCGCACGTACAGGTAGACGCTGAGCGCGGTGGCCAGCAGGAAGGAGGCCACGGCCAGCTGCAGGAAGTGGCTGTGGATGTAGGTGAGGTCCACGCCCAGGTGGGCCGCCGCCACCGCCGCCAGCGAGCTCACCGCCACGGCGAAGAAACCTGCAGGGAGTTCCACCCAGAGTCTGAGCAGGAGGGCCAGCACCAGGCCGCGACCACTGACTGTGATTGGTCCTCACCATTAGTCCGGTACTGCAGCGTCTGGCCGGACCTGAGGGGCATCCCGTGGCTCAGCTGGAGGGCAGCAGAGGAGAAGGTGCAGGCTGAGCTTCTACACTCCACAAACACTCACTGCAGTGTGTAGACCTGAGGCCTTCACTCACTGCAGTGTGTAGACCTGAGGCCTTCACTCACTGCAGTGTGTAGACCTGAGACCTTCACTCACTGCAGTGTGTAGACCTGAGACCTTCACTCACTGCAGTGTGTAGACCTGAGACCTTCACTCACTGCAGTGTGTAGACCTGAGACCTTCACTCACTCACTGCAGTGTGTAGACCTGAGACCTTCACTCACTGCAGTGTGTAGACCTGAGACCTTCACTCACTCACTGCAGTGTGTAGACCTGAGACCTTCACTCACTGCAGTCTGTAGACCTGAGGCCTTGACTCACTGCAGTGTGTAGACCTGAGGCCTTCACTCACTGCAGTGTGTAGACCTGAGACCTTCACTCACTGCAGTGTGTAGACCTGAGACCTTCACTCACTCACTGCAGTGTGTAGACCTGAGACCTTCACTCACTGCAGTGTGTAGACCTGAGACCTTCACTCACTGCAGTGTGTAGACCTGAGACCTTCACTCACTGCAGTGTGTAGACCTGAGGCCTTCACTCACTGCAGTCTGTAGACCTGAGGTCTTCACACACTGCAGTGTGTAGACCTGAGGCCTTCACTCACTGCAGTCTGTAGACCTGAGGTCTTCACACACTGCAGTGTGTAGACCTGAGGCCTTCACTCACTGCAGTGAGTGAAGACCTGAGGTCTTCACTCACTGCAGTGTGTAGACCTGAGGTCTTCACTCACTGCAGTCTGTAGACCTGAGGTCTTCACTCACTACAGTGTGTAGACCTGAGGCCTTCACTCACTGCAGTCTGTAGACCTGAGGTCTTCACTCACTGCAGTGTGTAGACCTGAGGCCTTCACTCACTGCAGTGTGTAGACCTGAGGCCTTCACTCACTGCAGTGTGTAGACCTGAGGCCTTCACTCACTCACTGCAGTGTGTAGACCTGAGACCTTGACTCACTGCAGTGTGTAGACCTGAGACCTTGACTCACTGCAGTGTGTAGACCTGAGACCTTGACTCACTGCAGTGTGTAGACCTGAGACCTTGACTCACTGCAGTGTGTAGACCTGAGACCTTGACTCACTGCAGTGTGTAGACCTGAGACCTTGACTCACTGCAGTGTGTAGACCTGAGACCTTGACTCACTGCAGTGTGTAGACCTGAGACCTTGACTCACTGCAGTGTGTAGACCTGAGGCCTTCACTCACTGCAGTGTGTAGACCTGAGACCTTCACTCACTCACTGCAGTGTGTAGACCTGAGGCCTTCACTCACTGCAGTGTGTAGACCTGAGGCCTTCACTCACTGCAGTGTGTAGACCTGAGGCCTTCACTCACTGCAGTGTGTAGACCTGAGGCCTTCACTCACTCACTGCAGTGTGTAGACCTGAGGCCTTCACTCACTGCAGTGTGTAGACCTGAGGCCTTCACTCACTCACTGCAGTGTGTAGACCTGAGACCTTCACTCACTGCAGTGTGTAGACCTGAGACCTTGACTCACTGCAGTGTGTAGACCTGAGGCCTTCACTCACTGCAGTGTGTAGACCTGAGACCTTCACTCACTGCAGTGTGTAGACCTGAGGCCTTCACTCACTGCAGTGTGTAGACCTGAGGCCTTCACTCACTCACTGCAGTGTGTAGACCTGAGACCTTGACTCACTGCAGTGTGTAGACCTGAGGCCTTCACTCACTCACTGCAGTGTGTAGACCTGAGACCTTGACTCACTGCAGTGTGTAGACCTGAGGCCTTCACTCACTGCAGTGTGTAGACCTGAGGCCTTCATTCACTGTCATCATGGTTCTGCCTCAGCTGTGAGGAATCTCAGCAGCTTTGACTTCTCCACAGTAATCCAATTGGAACCTCCTCCTCTCCTCCTCCTCTGGTCTACAAACAGCAACAGTCATGTGCTTCTTCTCAGAGCCTCACACACACACACACACACACACACACACACACACACACACACACACACACACACACACACACACACACACACACACACACACACACACACACACACACACACACACACACACACAGCAGCAGCAGCATTTCCATGACCGTTCTTCCCCAAATCAACGCAGTAGTAGTGTAAGTTGAGTGGAGTTGTGACTTGCAGGGGTTTCATTGAATGTTGTGAAGCAGATACGACGTCATTCTGGTCAACTCTGCTCCAGCGAGACGCAATGGTTGTAAATTTTACGTGTGGAAAAAAAACACCAAATTACAAAAGCATGAAAACCTTCTGGCCACATTTGAGAGGTTTTCCCCAGTGGATGAGTTTCCATGCCCAGTTGTCATTGCCATGGTGAGTTTCTGTGCATTTCATGGAAACCCCGCCGGTGTTGTGGACTCTCTGGACTACACATGAGATCCAGGAAGCTGCTGCTGCTGCTGCTGCTGCACGGAGGGAGAGACACAGACCTTGCCGACGGGCAGGACGTAGAGCAGCGCCTGGAAGGCCACCCAGAGGAGGACCAGGCCCAGCGCCTGGGGGTCCCACAGGGTCTGGAGGGCCGGCAGCGGGGGAGGGGCGTTGGCCAGGCTGGGGTCGGCCAGGTTGACCTGCAGGATGACGAAGAGCACCCAGGCGGGCAGGAAGAGCAGCCAGAAGTAGGCTCCTGGAGGACAGGAAGTGACATCAGCGGGAGCTCCACGTCACCCGAGGTCTCCGCCGCCGCCGCCACTCCGGAAACCTACCTATCTTACCACCAAAGTCCAGGCCGGGGGAGGGGCCAGAGGCCGGGGGTGGGGCTACAGGCGCGGCCGCCTCCTCCTGCTCCGCCTCGGCCGCCTTGGCCTCGCCGTCGTCCTTCCTGCGCCGCAGGTTGTAGCGCCCCCCCTGGTTCTTCTCCGCCTCCGCCCGAGGCTCCGCCTGCGCCACCTGCTGGGTGGGAGGAGGGGAGGTGTTTTTGAAACAAACAATGGTCAGAACTGCAGGTTGCATTTGAAGAGGTTTGCTGAGCTGAGCTGAGCTCCACTGCAGGGAGGGGCCGAGGCTCAGCTGGAGGCAAAGAAGCTGAGATCTAATAAAGACTTTATTGACAGCAGTGAGGCTTGACTTTCCTCCAGGATGGTGCTCCACTGGCTGGCTGGCTGGCTGACTGCCCCCCCCCCCCCCAGGACCCTTGTCCCAGCCTCTCTGGACTTGGTGCTGGGGATGGCTCCCCCAGTGGCCTCAGACTGAAACAACAGTCTGAGGCCACTGGGGGGGGGGCTCAGGAGGCTTTTGCGTGGTGCAGGACCAACACATTGGACCGCTGGCCGTCGTTCCCTCCCCCCCGACATTCCTGCCGGCCTGGAACGCCGTCAGAGCGGCGGCGAGGCAAAGACGCGGCACGTGCGGCACCCCCCCGTGTGAGCGGGGGCTGGGTCTTGTGAGGGGAGCCCCTCTCAGCTGGAAAACAGCGCCGGGCCCCCGGCGTGCAGCATCATGACATTCCAGCGCCTCCCACTTCACTTCTAAAGCCCATTCAGGAAGCAGCGCCGGGAACGCCGGCCGTCTTTACAGGCTTTCGTTCCAAAGCGTGGCGTCCGCTCCCACACCTTCCCCTGGGCTCCTCAGTGGGACTGGGACTCCTCCTGCTCCTCCTCCTCCTCCTCCTCCTCCCCCCCTCCCCCCCGGGGGTTGCTGAGACTCCACTCACCTCGGCCACGGCGCCGGCCGTGTTGTTCTCCTCGCTCTGCTCGTGCTTGTTGTTGCTGTTGTTCTCCACCGGCTTTGTCTGCTTCTGGCCGCCGCACAATGAGCGGACGTTGGCGGGAGGGCGAGAGGCAGAAAAACAGAAAGAACAGAAAGAAGAGAAAGAACAGAAAGAAGAGAAAGAAGGGAGGGAAACCAAAACACAAACGCAGGTGAGGAGGGGCGACTGGCACGACAACGCGAGCGTGGTGCCAGGTGTGTGAGTTGATGACAACCACCGCTCCATTCACAGGTTCACTCTGTGGAAGAACCGTCTTAGCCGCAGAACTTCAAAAAGGTTCTTCCTTCACGTCACCCATTGAAACTTTATTGACCCCGGCGAGCCGTTCACGACACATCCTGATTGACAGAAGCAGCCCGACAAGAGGTTCTCCACCGGCGGAGGGGAGGGGCCTACCAGGGGACTGATCCGCACCTCCGGCGTGTCCTTCAGCCGGGCGTCCTTGCGGGCGGCGCCGTCCGCGATGGCGGCCGAGGCCACGGCGGCGGCCGTGCGCGAGGACGCGCGGCGCGTGGTCCTCCCGGGGGAGCGCGAGCGGCTGCGGCGCCGGCCCGGAGACTTGGAGCGCGAGCGGGAGCGGGAGCGGGTCTGGAAGCCGGCCAGGTTCTGCAAGGACACCGAGAACCAGGAAGAGAGTCAGAGGTCAGAGGTCAGAGGTCAGAGGTCAGAGGTCAGCGGACTGCCGGTGTGGCAGTGCTTTTGTTGACTGTCAGTACGACAACGTTGTGTTGAATGCTGTGTTTCCAGGACTTCACAAAATAAAAGCCAGGTTTGTAAAACTGTGACGTGCAGGAGATCAGAGGCCACCACTCTGTCCAATCAGAACGCTCCATTCTCACTGGCCGCTCAACTCCATGTAGCTGCCACTCCGTCACATTCCTCTAGACGGACCCGTGTGGGAAACCACCCGACGAGAGCCTCAGAACCAAGCGCTCTGGGCCCCCCCACCCGACCCGAGAGTGGCGGCGGCTGCCACGGGAAGTGCGACTCACCCGGATGTCCTGCTCCCGCAGCTCCAGCTCCGTGCCGTCCTTGTAGATGACGGTGTAGAGCTGAGTCCTGCCGTCGAAGCTCAGCACCTTCACCTCGTAGTACAGGCTGCTGCCGGGCCAGCGGCCCATCACCAGCTCGTCCTTCTGGTACTTTGTCAAAGGCATCGTCGTCGCCCTGAGAGAGAGGGGGATAGTGAGAGTGAGAGAGAGTGGGAGAGTGAGAGTGAGAGAGAGAGAGAGTGGGGGGGCGGGGGGGAGTGAGAGAGAGGGAGAGAGAGGGAGAGAGTGGGGGGGGGAGAGTGAGAGTGGGAGAGAGAGTGAGAGAGTGAGAGAGAGTGGGGGGGGGAGAGTGAGAGAGAGAGAGAGTGAGAGAGAGAGTGGGAGAGTGAGAGGGAGAGAGAGAGGGAGAGAGAGAGAGAGTGAGAGGGAGAGAGAGTGGGAGAGAGAGTGGGAGAGAGAGAGGGAGAGAGAGAGGGAGAGAGAGAGAGAGTGAGAGGGAGAGAGAGAGAGTGGGAGAGTGAGAGGGAGAGAGAGGGAGGAGTTTAGAGCGCCGCAAGGTTTCAAAAGAAAGACGGTGAGAGAGGAGGAGGAGGAGGAGGAAGAGGAAGAGGATGAATGGGTGGGTTTTGAAAGTGTGGAAACACACAGAGCTGACAGCATTGAGGGAGTGAACCAAGCCATAAATAACAACACAATGCCTTCCTGCACTGATAAGGATGCACATATAAATGAGCAGTTAGACGGCAGGTCAGGTTAATCATCGCCCACCGAGTCAACACACCCACGGCTCCACTGTCTGGATGACCCAGAGCTCAGCACACTGCACTGCTGCAGCAGAGGAGCAGAGGAGCAGAGGACGCCAACGCCAACCGGCGCCAGTGTCTGATTGGAGCGTGAACGAGCGGTCCACACGCAGGGTCGGAGCCACGCACTCAGCAGAGGTCCAACACAGCACAGACAGGAAGCTTCCTGTTAGCTGGGAGCTTCCTGTTAGCTGGGAGCTACGCAGCGCTGGCCAATCCTGGGCGCTGGCGGTGGAGAAGTCCCACCAGCTTTGGAAACATCTCACCCACCCACTCACTCATCCACTCATCCACTCGAGGAGCTCCTCCTATCTCTACCTGATGGATCAGCAGCAGGTGATGAGAACCGGGCCGACACTCTCCACTCCTCACTCTTCAACTCCAGAGTGAGCAGAGCCTGCAGTGTGGTGGACACAATGAGGAGGCTGGGGGCCAGCTCAGCAGTATCAACTCAGCCTGGAGAGAGCAGCAGCAGCAGCAGACACACAGCTGCTGCTGCTGCTGCTGCTGCTGCTGCAGAACTGCTGACCTGTCTGTCCACCACGAGGGCCGGGGCCACGCCCTCCCAGACAATCCAGCCAATCGGCTCGCGGCCGCGAGGCAACTCTGGACCTGGCCAGGTGACGAGTAGGGTGAATGTTGAGGCGGTTCTTCCTGCTCTGCCATGCAACAGGGGCTCACATTGGACCCGCCCCACTCAAAACAACCACACTGTTGTCAGTCAGCATCAGTATCCAAACGCCACCTTCACCGCCGGTTCATCACAACTCCCTCTGACGCACCACACAATAACCAGACAGCCCTACGTGACATCATGAAGGGCTTTGCGAGCAACTCAGCGAACAAAGAGGAAAGCCTTGAGCTCCGGACCTCCTGTCCGGCCGTGAGCCTCTCATTAGGACCCCCAGAGGGTTCTGGTTCCTCCCGCCTGGTCCACACCAGGAGAGGATCTCCAGGAGGTCCACACCAGGACCAGGGGAGGCAACAACACAGGAGTCTGATCCAGGGAGGAGCCCCTTCTGTCCAGAGACACACACACACACACACACACACACACACACACACACACACACACACACACACACACACACACACACACACACATCATCTGCTCAACCGGACTCAGCGACACAGTCAGTGAGTGACCCATCAGAACCAGGACCCCGGACCCATACCCGGCCTGGCTCTCCTCCACCGCCGCGCCGTCCATCAGTCTGACCGCTGAGTTTCCCATCGGACCTCGAGACCCCGGCGGCCCGCCACGAGGGTGCGGCTTTTAAAAGTGGAGCCACATGCTCGCGCGCCGCGCGCACTCAATCACTCGCTCGCTCGCGCGCACCACGGTCTCCCTGGAATGTGTGTCAGGTTGCAGAAGTCTCTCTCTCTCACACACACACACACACACACACACACACACACACACACACACACACTCTCTCTCTAATCTGCCCGGGGTTGATTTCACTTCCGACAGCTGTCGACGATTTCATTTAATTCACCCCCCCCCAAAAAAAAGAAAGATCTTTAATATAAAACAAACACAACCCAAACGTGCGTGCTTTGCCTCGTGTGCGCGTGCAGTTTGCCGCCTCTCCAAAGTTGAGGGCGCACATGTTGAATACCAGACAGCCATGTTTGACGTTTCACCTTCTGATAGCGTTTTATGGCGCCGTAATCAGGCGAGAGTGCACAGCGGCAGCGCGCGGACGGAGAGACAGACAGGCAGACAGACCTCCACTCGGACCCCCTTTCAGCCCCGCGGGTTCTCTGGCAGCGGTGCACAGCGCCGCCCCGGTCCGCCGCCCAGACACGGGGAGCTGTTTCTTTAACGTTAGCCTGGCTAGCCGCCGCGATCTGCCGCCGCGCGTGCCAGCGGCAGAATGGAGAGGAGGGAAAACGTCACGCATTCAAAACAGGAGCGTCCGCTGGGGGAAGGAGCCCGCAGAGCGCGACTGTGTGTGAGAACAAGTGCGATACACGCGCACACAAACCCCGCAACACACACACACACACACATTGAACGGTTTGCGACCCCGACAGCCCCGAGGAGCTAACACAAGCGGAGCCCCCCCACCCCCTCCTCCCCCCCCCCCCGGGGCAGTGTTCCGCTACACGGGGGCCGTCTAGTTCCTGGTCGCCGTGCCGCTAATCTGACGGTCCCGCAGAAGGAAGTCTGACGTAGACAACACGTCGCAAACTAGCCGCAAACCACCACGGCCAAAAAGCTGATTTTGCGCTTTTAAAAAGGGATATGGCGTAAAAAAAAAAAAAAAAAAAAAAATCCTTAAAGTGCACTTCGCCCGCCCCCATGTTAATTTACTTATATCGCGGTTGGCCCGCCAGGAAGTAGCCGGAGCCCCACGGCGCCGTTACACCGCTAACTCGGGCTAAAGCTCCCCGCTGCCAACAAAGGGAAACTAAAGCCGTTTACTCCGCTCAATCGCAAGGGAGCCGCTTCCGACGGGAGCACTCACCTTCGTTCTGACGACGAGTAATTCCCGCGGTCAAAGCTGCTCGGATCCCAATGGGGGGGGGAGAAACAAAAATAATATTGACTGTTGTAAATATTGTTTGAAATTACGGACTCGGCTCAGTCTGACGTAGCGCTGCTTCTCCCTCCTCTCTGGGCGAAAGCCACCAGTGGCCAGAAAGGCGCCAAGGCCGCTGATTGGCCGGCGCGCGGCTCATTTCAAACTGGAGCGCCTTCCCATTGGCCGCCGGTGGATTTTAACTGAAACGAACTGAAACTGCGAGGGAGCCGCGAGTCCGCGACCTTTTTGTTTACGGTGTCAAGTTAGAATGGCGGGGAAGGGGTTAAAAAGCATGGGAAACGATGTATTTCAGAGGTTTCCTCTGTCACAAATCTAATTGTTACTTCAGTTTTACACCAATGTCTTGAAATGAGTTTAAGCAATAATTACTTTTAAAAATTTAGTGTAATATATATATATTTTATTATTTTTTTTATTTTTAGAATTATTACACTTTGTTATTATTGGACTTGTATCTGTATATTGTGCTTTAGATGGGAGTTCTGAGGTTGAAAAGTAACGTTTTTGAACACACATGAGATTCTATTGAACAGTGATCCTTCCAAATGTTGTAAAAACACAAAATAGCCCCAAATAGAAAAATAAATAAATAAAAAAAAATCCAATGAAATCGCATTGAGATTTGATTGGATTTCAAAACAGTATCGCACTCTTAACAATCATCAAACAATCATCTGTGTGTGGAAGAATGAATGAATTGAGTTTCAAATTCACCCTCTGCCATCAAACTGCACCTGCATCACCAAAGTGTGCACAACAGTTTTCTCCTGTTGCTAAAAGAAAAGAAAAGAAAGAACAGGAAAAACAAGACTAAAAGCAAAAGTGCTTTGGAAAATTCAAACGCTCCAATTGAAAGACAGCAGTGCAGCTCTCGCAGGGTGTTTCCGCCCGAGACTGCTGCAAGTCAAATATAACCTTGCATGAACTGCAGATGTAGTGTTGTCTGGCACCACCCACAGGAAGTGCAGCAGTGTGTGTTACAAAGTGGAGCAGAAGAAAAAAATGAAATGAAATAAAGAACGTAGCCAAATAGCTTGCTGTGAACATGAAGCTGAGAGAATAGAGAGAGGAGAGGATACGTTTTTATATATTAATGTAAATGCAGCTGCTTCTGACTTAAAGACAATAAAAACAACTGTATAAAAAAAACAAAGAGCGACAAAAGCGTCTCCAAAACACAAAAATGAAACTAAATCCATCCTTGATGAAGGAAATCTGACAGAAATGAAGAAGTGGGAAGACGATGAAGAGTCTGAATTGTGTTCAGCGTGTTGACACCGCACACCACAACCTGCTGCGCCTCCAATCCAGTGCAGCTGCACAGCCACCTGCCAGGGAGGAAGTGCTGCAGGACGGAGCTCAGGGCACAGCGTGGCTGCTGTTCACAGTCAGCCGGAGGTGAAACACAAGAAGAAGAAACATCCTCTCACTGCTGCTGCTGCAGCTGCAGGCTGAGGCCACAGCAGAGGAGGAAGTGCCGCAGGACGGAGCTCACGGCACAGGAAATGACTGAATGTTTGTCTTCGTCTCAGCTCTGCTTCTGGTTTTGACACCAGGAGGGATTTTGTCAGACTGCGAACGCGGTGACACATCGGGACCTGCCGCGCTAATCTAGCAGCTGAATGGCCTGAGTTGTGGTTTTGCGATGCGTGAAGATTCTCAGATTTGCTGTGAACGCTGCAGTGAGTGAAGGAACGCTAGGGTCGTGGTGATGGAGACAGGTGAGAGGTGACAGCACAGGGACGGCTGCACAACCAAGGAACCAGAAGGATAAAACACAAAAGACAGACGAGCTCTCCTGATATTGCAACTCTTTCGTTTTTATTTTGCTCAAACAAAACAACATGTTAGCATGTAAGAAAAAAAAAAAAGAGACTAATCAAGTTGACAACAGTATGGTACAATGCAGACGAAGCCTGGAAACCCTCCAAGAAATCCCTCCATCCAGCTGAAATCCCACTTGGCTTTCCCGGGTAAAAAAAAACAAGCCCCGCCCTCAAAAAAAGCAAAAACCCAAAAGCGAGTTGTGTTTGTGTTCTGCTGGAGCCTCACACAGCTCCCAGGTCTGACGGTACGGCTGAGCAGTGAGAAAACACATCAGCAAGGAAACCAGTCAGTTGTGTCAAAATAACAATAACACATACAAGCAAAGAAGAAGAGAGGTTGAGGTGCAACAGGTGTGGACTTGCTGGGAAACAGGAGCGCCGTCCGTCGGGAAAACGCTCCCTTTTCATGGACGCCAGCACGATGGGAAGTTAAAAAAAAAAAACAACGCAAAAAACAAAACAAAACAATGCAAAGTCCCCGGATTTCCCGTTAGTGTAGTCGTCTTCGTACCTTCTGACTCTATTAAATGCAACTTCGGAACAAGGCACAAACCACGCAGCGTCACAGAAGAAGAGAACTTCACCAGAACACCGTCGGGTCTCTTGGGCAAAAGAAGAGAAAAAGACGAGAGGGGGAAGAGAAAAGAAGAGAGGGAGAGACAGAGAGAGAAGAAAGGCAACCTTGTCTGAGAGCTCTGGCCGGAGACTGGTGGGCTGCAGGATGAAGCAGACCTCTGGTTAGTCACACAGACAGGTGAGAGGGAAGCTCTGACCAATCAGAGAGGAGCAGGAAGTGCAGCCGGCGGCGCTGATGTTTCATCTCTTAAAGCCGGCCAGGCTTTTTTTTTTTTCTCCACGAGCCTCTTATTACTTGAAAGCTCTCGTTAGCCGCCGCTAGCCGCCGCTAGCGCTAGCGCTAGCTCCGCACAGGCAAAGCATGATGGGAAGTGACAGGTGCGCTTCACTGACGGTGGTGGAAACAGGCGCTGCTGAACCGGTGATGTCACAGCTGATGTCATCAACGCAAAAAAAAAACAAAAAAAACAACCGGCTGACAGGAGGCGCGAGGACCAATCAGAGGGCATTATGGGATTTGAAGAGGAGAGCGGCCAGAGTTGATGTGATTGTCTGCTGTGCTGACCCACATCAAGCTCTAAGACGCTGAGCCAATCAGGAGCTTTGCTGCTGTTGTTGTTGCTGTGTGGGAGCCTCTCAGCCTCAGGTTGATTGGTTGATTGGTTGATTGGTTGGTTGGTTGGTTGATTGATTGGTTGGTTGATTGGTTGGTTGATTGGTTGATTGGTTGGTTGGTTGGTTGATTGATTGATTGCACTTTGAGCCTTTTTCCAAGCAGCTTCTCAGGTAAAGGTGACAACAGGCCGTCCATTTCACCTCCAGGACTGAAAAGAAGAAGAAGAAGAAGAAGGCGGGAAAACAGAGGGGAAACCAGCAAGAAGCCCAAGAAGGAGGAGACATCATGGCTCAGCACTCGTCCCAGTCTGACCTCTGACCTCTCACACTTGTTTGTTCTCACTAATGCAATACAAAGAAGGGAATGTTTCCCTCTAGAGGCGGCGTCAGGTACAGTTTGCTTGGACTTCACAGAGAGAAACAACAGGAAATAATAATCATCATCAGCGTCCTCGTCAGAATAAAAGCAGAGGACTGTGGTTTAGTAGGCGGAGTTACTCTGTCATTCCCACGAGGCCACGCCCCCCCCCTTTCCTCTCAGCCAACAGGGGGCTCCGACAGTCCAAAAGGGGGAGGACGCACACCGGTCGCACGATTGGTTGATGGCGCTGGGCAGTGGGAGGGGCTTGGAGCGGAGTGGGTGCTACACTTATTGCTAGTCAGTAAAAAAAAAAAGAAGGAAAAAGGAAACAGGTGTTGATGGTTAATGCAGCTTCGTGGCAGACCCTCGCCATCATAGGGAAAAAAACTAACATGCGCCAACAAAGAAAAAAACAACAACAACCAAAAAACAGAACAAACAATGACAGAGCGTCCACGAGTGCTGCCCCCTGCTGGCCGTGAACAGTCTGAGCTCTGAGCTACGGCTGGAGGCGGAGCTACTGGGGTGAAGATCTATAGGCCGCAGATCTACAGCAGAGACACGCGGCGCACTCAAGTGTCCACTCTGGATTCTATATATCTATGTCTTCTCTTCTCCTCTCCTCTCCTCTCCTCTCTTCTTTCTTCTCTTCTTTCTTCTCTTCTTTCTTCTTTTGTACAGATTTTGTGTGTTTAGGTTAAAATAGTATTTGAGGAAGACGAGCTTTACAGTGTCCTGCAGTGGTGGACCTCACCAGCGAGTCTCTCTCTCACACACACACACACACACACACACACACACACACTCTCTCTCTCTCTCTCTCTCACACACACTACCCCTATGGCATTATGGGGAATTTTTTTTTATTTCTCCTCCTCCTCCCCTCCCCCCCCCCCCCGCCGACAGCAGCAGCAGAGTCGGGGCTCTCTGGTCCTCGCCGCCGCCACTTCCTGTCTGTCCTGCTGATTCTCGGTGAGAAAAACCTTTTGTTTTTGTTTTTTGCATAAAGACGAAGTTTTGCTTCCCGCCGGTACGGCCTGGTGGGAGGAGCCGAGGTGGGAACGATGCTGAGGGGCGGCGGCGGGTCAGAGTGCTGAGGTGGTCCAGGCTCCGCCCACGGCGGACTGATTGAGTCTAGTTTTTCACTCCCCTCCTCGGCCTGCTGCCGCGTCGTCGCCTCTCACTTTGATTGTTGCTCTGTGTTTGTCGGGCGGTGGTGCGTGGATGGGTGTGGGCGGGGTTTGAAGGAGGGAGGGGGCTCGGAGGGGGAGGAGTCTACGCCGTGCTGGACTTGCCCAGCTCCTCCCTGATTGCTGCGGAGACACAGTGGGAGGAGGAGAAGAGTGGCGTCAGTCACCGGCGAATCACTGACCTCTGCAGCGTGATGTCATTCCAAACAGGAAGCTGATTGGCTCCTGACTCCCTCAGCGAAGGAGCAGAGTTCTACAGTCTACATCATCAACCTCAGACTGAGACTTTGTTGCTGTGACTCTCAGCCGTCAAGCCAAGCAGCCAATCACGTTTGTGATTGGTTGTTTTACAGCTCTGTGTGTGTGTGTGTGTGTGTGTGTGTGTGTGTGTGTGTGTGTGTGTGTGTGTGTGTGTGTGTGTGTGTGTGTGTTTACCATCGATGAGCTCCTCTTTCAGCTTGGACAGCTCCTTCCTCATCTCGTCCAGAATGTCCTGCAACACAAACACAGGGTTAAGTCAGCGAGGAAGAGGAGCGCCAGCTAACCAGTTAGCCAACCACCCAGCTAACCAGCTAACCACAAAGATAAACAGCTAGTCAGCCAGCTAACCAAACACCCAGCTAACCATCTAGTCAGCCAGCTAACCAGCTGGCCAACCACCTAGCTAACCAGCTAACTAGCCAGCTAGTCGACCACCCAGACAGCTAGCTAAACAGCTAGTAAGCCAGCTAACCAGCTAGTCAGCCAGCCAGATAGTCAGCCAGCTAACCAGTTCGCCTAGCAGCTGCAGCTCCCTGGTGGCCGGTCACATGAGTTGCTTGGGGGGGGCGGAGCCGGGTGAGGTGGAGGAGCTGCCAAGTGTCAGAGCTGGGCAGCTCTCTGGGGGAGATAATCCAATCAGATTAGCAGCCTAGAGAGCCACTTACTGAGCGCAGGACGTCAACATAGCGCGGCTGAGAGGATGAGGGGGCAACACAGACCAACACCTGCTGATAGGCTGCTTCTGAGCGGCTCATTGGCTGGGGGTCAGCGGGGAGGAGGAGCCTAATGACGGCATGAAAAATAAAAGCCCCCCCCCGAAAAAAAAATAACCAACCTGGATGTCCACGTCTCAATGTAATCACCAAGGTTAGCAGGGGGCGTGGCCATCTGGATCGCTAACGAAGGCTACGTGTTGCCGAGAGACTCGTCTCAAGGGGCGGCGGCGCCACCTGGTGGCAACTTTATCAACTGATTGGTGCAAATAATCAGTTTGAAATTTAAAATTTTCTTCCACAATTACACATTTTGGTCAGAGGGGGCGCCACCTTCTAAACTCACACCAGACAATTTCATTTTTCAAAACACAACACAACTCGAGTTGTCTGTCTGTCTGTCTGTCTGTCTGTCTGCTGGTTGTTTGGTTTGGTTTCGGGCCAAGCAATCACATCATCAAGGGGGCGGGGTCTGGGCCGTGGCTCCGCCTACCTGCTTCAAGCGGTCGTAGTCGACGGCTTCTGTGGGAACCCCGTTAGCACCGTAGGACGCCGTGGGTGTCGGAGTGGACTTGGGCCTGAGAGGGAGACATAGAGCAGCGACAATGTCACACACACACACACACACACACACACACACACACACACACACACACACACACCCACACACACAGAGCCACACCCTCTCAGCGCTCTTGTGCTTTTCTAGACTTTCTGCTTCCTGTCTTTGCGAGACATAAAGGAAGCGGCGCCGTCCTGCTGCACTTCCTGGACTCTCCACCGGGGCCGAGGTGGCGCGACGAGGCGGCAATAGAAGGGCATCGTGTGCAGAG
>NW_027466271.1:182500-185000 GCF_046127955.1 Nelusetta ayraudi
GAAGTTGATTATTGGTCTTCAGAAATCAATCCTTGTCTTCCTCCCATCACAGCTGCACAACACTGCTGACAGTCCAGGAAAGGAGACCGCGGCAGCTGCCCCCCAGTGAGCTGAACCTACTGCAGTACCGCTGGCTGCCATAGGGGGCGTGTGAAGGCTGAAGGCAACGCGGTCAGTGAGCGAGTCGGAGAAAAATGACAGGATTAAAAAAACTGAATAGAATTGGTTTACAAAGTAGGCGACCGCGGTGTTTGCACTTAAATTAGCGCATTAATTTAAGGGGGCGGAGTCATCCAGGGGCGTGGGGCGGAGTCAAATCAGGAAGAGACAAACAAAAACACAAAAAAACATCAAACAACAACAAAGAAAAGAAAGAAGAAGCAGGAAGGAGTGACGGAGGGAGAGATGCAGCTGCAGCAGCAGCAGCAGCAGCAGCAGCAGCAGCAGCAGCAGCCACACCTTCTGCTGGCCAATGAGCAGCCAGCTGGCCAAGACCAGGAAGCAGCCAAGCAACACACACACACACACACACACACTGACACATTGATGCAGTTTGATGATACAAACTCTCTGGTAAGCTCCACCCACCCACATCCAAGTTCCTGTCCCCCCCCCCCCCGAGTGTTAGTGTTCCAGTGGAGAGGGAGAGAGGGAGAGAGGGAGAGAGAGAGGGGGAGAGAGAGAGAGAGAAAGAGAGAGAGAGAGAGAGAGGGAGAGAGGGAGAGAGGGAGGAGGTCTTACCCTGGGCGGGGCAGGTGGCGCCCCACTGTGGCGGCTGAGGGTCGGCGCCTGCAGCGGCGTCCGCCTCCCCCGAGCCGGGGGGGAGGGAGGGGGGCTCAGCGCTGGCGGCGGCAGCAGGGGGCGCTGTGGAGGGAGAGGGCACAGCAGGAGGCTGGGATGAGGAGGGGGGAGACGAGACGAAGGAGGGGGGGGAAGGGGGGCAGGGGGAGAGCAGCGGGGGGGGCGTGGCCGGAGGAGGGGGCGGGGTGGGGCAGGGGGCGTGGCCCGGGAGGACAGTGACGGGCGAGGGGGCGGGGAAGGCGGGCGGGCCGGAGGGGGAGGGGGGCTTGTGGGTGAGGGGGGAGGGCGTGGCCACCAGGGGGAGGAGGGGCCGCGGGCCCGCCGCCCGGCCCGGGGGGCTGCTGATCATCACCGGCGGCGATGGGGGCAGCGGCGTGAAGCTGCACGCCGACCACACGGCCGACCTGGGCTGAGGGGGCGGGGCCTGCTGCAGCTGAGGGGGCGGGGCCTGCTGCTGCTGCTGCTGGCGCCGCGGCACGGTGGCGTAGTGGGGCAGCACCGGGTGGAAGGCGGAGCCCAGCGAGGTGGCGAAGCGCGAGGCCGAGTGTCTGAGGGGGGGGGTCGGGGGCGTGGCTGAGGAGGAGCAGGGGGGCGTGGCCAAAGTCCTGCCGCTGCTGTGGTCCTGAGGGGAGGGGGCGCAGAGGGTGCTCTCAAAGGCTGAGCACAGCCAATCAGAGGAGGAGGAGGAGGGGGGGGGGGTGGACCAATCAGAAGGAAGGGGGGAGGAAGTAAATAGAGAATGGGCCAATCAGAGGAGAGGAGGGGGGAGGAGACAGCAGGCCAAGAAGGAAGCAGCCGTCATGCACACAGAGAGGGGAGGGGGGAGGAGGGGAAGGGGGGGGCGACAGGTGGGGGAGGGGGGAGAAAAGAGAAGGGGGGGGGGAGATGAAGCAGGAAAATCTGGCAGAGCTACAACCAAAAGTTTTCAACTAGCAGGACGCCGCCGTGTTAGTGGACACGGGTTAGAAGAAGTGGGCGGAGCCAGAGAGATCAGAGGAGGAGGAGGTCAAGAGGTCAAGCAAGCAGAAGCAACGCAACGCCACAGAGTCCAGGATGGACTTTTCAGCATCGTGGTGGGTGGGGGAGGGGGGGGTCACGACCTGGTGAAGGTCACAACCTGGTGAAGGTCACCGCAGTGACCTCCTGCTGCCTGCCAGCAGGGGGCTCCCTGGTTGCTGGTGTGAGTCATTGAACCACCTGATCTGACCAATCACAACCCTGACCCCGCCCCCTAACCCCGCCCCCACCTGGACTGAACTCCTCCCCTCCGGAGCTGTTTATTCATCAGTTGAGTGGCTGAGTTCATCGAATTACCTCGCACAACATGCTGTGAGTGTGTGTGTGTGTGAGTGTGTGTGTGTGTGTGTGTGTGTGGCTGCCATATGTTTTCTTTAAGAGTTGTTAATCCTGCCGCTCCACTTCCTGCTCCACTGCATCCACCTCCTCCTGCCATACTATATACACAGGATACATCATCACCACGCTGTGTGTGTGCGTGTGTGTGTGTGTGTGTGTGTGTGTGTGTGTGTGTGTGTGTGTGTGTTACTGTCGGGAGTCGAACAAAACTGCAGTGACACTGTGAGGTCTGGTCACAGACACGGATCAGTGGCTGATCAACCTGATTATGAGCGCAAAGCTTGACCTGGGTCACACACACACACACACACACACACACACACACACACACACACACACACAC
>NW_027466271.1:192500-217500 GCF_046127955.1 Nelusetta ayraudi
AAGACTGAAGACCTCCACCATCTGGCTGAGGGCCTTCAAGAAGATCAGGCTGCCAGTCTGGGAGGAGGAGGAGCTTAATATCACCCAGTAACATCATCATCATCATCATCATCATCATCATCATCATCGCTTGCTTTAAGTTTGCTCATGCGTGTGTGTGTGTGTGTGTGTGTGTGTGTGCAGAGCCAGAGAGAACTGGTTCCCAACTGGTCCCTGAACAGTGTCACTGGCACAGTGACCCAGTGACACCAGAGACAGTCTGTCATCCCGCCAGGCTGAGGCATCAGTGTGTGTGTGTGTGTGTGTGTGTGTGTACACCCACAGCTAAATGCTAACAGCTAGCTACAACTCAGCAGCACAGGAGCGACTCTTTCTTCTTCTTCTCTCCATCACAAACTGTACATCCTCTTCCTGCACACACACACACACACACACACACACACACACACACACACACACACACACACACACACACCTGCTCCCACGCAGCTATTTAAAGCTACTCTATTATTTCCAGCTGGGGTCTTTCTAATTCCAGACTAGCGCCCCACGCTGGTGAACAGGTGCTTTATTCACACTTCCACCACCGCCAATCTGCTCGCCATGAATCCTCCATCCATCCATCCATCCATCCATCCATCCTCCCATCCATCCACCCATCCATCCATCCAGGATTGAAAGGAGGGATTAGAGATTGAACGGAGGAGGAGGAAGAGGAGGAGGAGGAGGAGGAGGAAGAGGAAGAAAACGCAACATCTTTTTGTCATCACAGTAAGTGGCAAGCCCGCCCCCTCACAAGCTCCACCCCTCCCTGGTGGAAAATCTCATTCTGGCCTGGCTGTGGGTGGATGATGTCATCGTCTGCCGCTCCTGCACCCACAACTATCACACACTGGGACCAGCGTGGGGAACAGCGCCGCCCGCAGGACACATCTGGTCACTGCAGCCACTCCTGCTGGTTTCACCACGTATCTCCTGGACCTGCAGCCCAGTGTCGGGGAGTCAACTGGATGAAAGGAGGTGGTCACCAGCGGAGGTTCTCCTCCTTGACGGCTTCCATGGAGCGCTTGCAGTGACACCACCGACCACCAGGGGTCAAACAGTCAAGCCTACAGTACGCAGCACGGCCTGATGGGAGCGCCGGTTGCCAAGCGGCGTCCACACCTCACCACCGCCAACTTTTGTGTCACTCTAGTCTGCACACGCGCACACACACACACACACACACACACACACACACACACACACAGCCGATGACCTCAGTCACAGAGCAGCCTGCCGTCTGTCCAACCGTCCATCATCTGCTGCTAAATAAGGAGTGCGAGCGGTGGGGTGTGTGTGTGTGTGTGTGTGGGGTGGGGTGGGGGGGTGGGAGGAACCAAATAGAGACAAAAGGAAAGAGAAGGAGAGAGAGAGAGAGGGAAGCTCTGACTCACACCTGAAGAATTCCTCAGCATGTGTGTGTGTGTGTGTGTGTGTGTGTGTGTGTGTCAGTGGCGTGTCTGAGGGATGACGGCAGAGGGGTCCTCTGACCTCTGACCCCTAGGTGGCGCCGCAGCCTTTCTCCACCTTGTCTCCCAGTCAGCCGCCATCCACCCAGAAGAGCCCGCCCACCTCACACTTGACCCCACCCCTCCCCTCTACTCTAATCTACTGGTCTCTTCTGGTCTCCACTGGTCTTGACTGGACTTCACTGGTATCTTCTAGTTCTAACTGGTCTCTACTAGACTTCCCTGGTCTCCACTGGTCTCCACTGGTCTCTACAGGTCTCTACTGGTCTCTACTGGTCTCTACTAGACTTCCCTGGTGTCCACTGGTCTCTACTGGTCTCTACTGGTCTCTACTGGTCTCTACTAGACTTCCCTGGTCTCTACTGGTCTATACTGGTATCTTCTAGTTCTAACTGGTCTCTACTAGACTTCCCTGGTCTCTACTGGTCTCTACTGGTCTCCACTGGTCTCCACTGGTCTCTACTGGTCTCTACTAGACTTCCCTGGTCTCTACTGGTCTCCACTGGTCTCTACTGGTCTCTACTCTACTACAGCCTGCTGCTCAGTGCAGGGCTGCCAGTCTCTGCAAACCAGCTTGGAAAAAGGACAAGTGTGTTCTCTCTCTCTCTCTCTCTCTCTCTCTCTCTCTCCCCCCCCCCCCCCCCTCTCTCTCTCACAAACACACACACACATCTGAGTTCATGTTGCTGTTTTTTTACACCTGGGGGTCGTGGGCAACACTTTGTAATTAAACCTCCTGAACAAGGTCTGTGGTGAACACCATGCAGAGCAGAACCAACAGCTGGCCTCCATTAACACAGGCCTGTGTGTGTGTGTGTGTGTGTGTGTGTGTGTGTGTGTGTTGTCTTGCTGTTGCAGAGCCTCATTATTACCTGGGGGAGAGAGAGGCCTTGTATGGAGAGGAAAAACAACAGCAGCAGCGTGGAGTCAGAGTGACTCTGCACAGCAAAGAACCAGTTGTTAAGAACCAGGAGAAAAAAACCCAGCGCTGGTTGCTGACCTTCTCTGCAGCTCCATCTCCTCCTGCGAGAGGCCATTCTGAACCTGGGCGGCCTGGCGGGGCAGCGTGGGGCCTGTAGGGGGCGACACACAGACACAACAGTCACGTCTCGCACTTGATCTGAGGAGTGATCTTGTGATCGGAGCTTCCAGAGGTTCCAGAGGTTCCAGAGGATCCAGAGGATCCAGAGGACCCAGGGGTTCCAGAGGATCCAGAGGATCCAGGGGTTCCAGAGGACCCAGAGGTTCCAGGGGTTCCAGAGGACCCAGGGGTTCCAGAGGACCCAGAGGTTCCAGGGGTTCCAGAGGACCCAGAGGATCCAGAGGACCCAGGGGTTCCAGAGGATCCAGAGGATCCAGGGGTTCCAGAGGATCCAGAGGTTCCAGAGGACCCAGAGGTTCCAGAGGTTCCAGCGGTTCCAGAGGTGGACCAACATGAAGATGATCAGCACAGAGGAAAGTTTTCAAAAAGAATGAAATGAAATTTCCGAGCAGCTTCAAACTGGCTTTTCATTTTCCATTCAGCAGCGCACAAAGACGCCAGCGGCGGGCGTGACGGCCCAAAGCAGTCGCACACAGAGCCAGGCTGAGCGAGGCCGAGGCTGTCACGTGACTGGTGGGCGGGGCCTCCTCCGCTTCTTCCATCCCATCCTGGCTGGGCCCTGAAAAAGAGCCCAGGAGCCGAAAGTGGGTCGGCCGCCAGTTTTGGCTCCGCCCCCAGAGAGCGGCGGGCGGGTCCGGGAGCCAATGAGCTGGTCCGGTTGCTGCGCTGCTCAGAGTGAGGAGTGGAACTGCTGACGAGGCCTCCGTCCCCGTCTCCCGCCGCCTGCGGCTCTAACTGCATTACTGTCTGTTCTGATGGAGCTGCTGCAGCTAATGACAGAGGGCAGGCAGCTGGAGCAGCAGCACCATCAGCAGCACCAGCAGCAGCAGCAGCACCATCAGCACCAGCAGCAGCACCAGAACCACAGTCCATTTAAACCTCAATTTCTGACCAGAATGGACTTTTTAAATCTAAATTTTAGGCCAATTTTCAGCACTTTTCTCTTGGCTTTTCGTTGCACAATTCCCAGCGGGAAGCGGCCGACAACAACAACAACCCTAAGCAGCAGCACTCGGGTTTGGGCCGCCCTGCAGAGGGAGGGAAGGAGGGAAGGAGGGAAGGAGGGAAGGAGGGAAGGAGGGCAAAGCTGACAGCCCACCAGGGAGGAGACGCAGCGCTAGGCTAAAAGTAGCACAAAGTGGAAAATCAACGGTGACGCTCGTACGCCAACAGAGAGGCGTCTCTCCGACGGTCGGAGGAGAGCCTTCCTCCCAGGTACCTACATGAGGTCATCAGGGGCCTCCTCTGGCAGCACACGTAGCGCCACAGTCCCTGGGGGGCGCCGTCCGGCCTCAGCGAGACCACCAGCACGCCGCCACCGTCCCGCCGACTCACCGACAAAACCATCGCTCAGCAGTTACAGCAGAAGAAGAAGAGGAGGAGGAGGAGGAGGAGGAGGAGGTGGAGGAGGTCTTTCAATTTCCTGCTGCACGACTGGAGATGAAGTTCCAGGTGAAGACGAGGAGAAGTTGGAATGAAGAAAACACGCAGCTGGTTTGTTTCCTCCTGGTGGCCAATCTGAGGGAGTCTGACGCCAGCGGCGGCGTCTCCGATAGATCAGAAGTGATAGAAACAAAGAGAGAGAGAGAGAGAGAGAGTGGCGGAGGAGGAGGAGCAGGAGGAGCAGGAGGAGGAGGGGGTGGGAGGGCGTGGGGGGACAGTGATGGAGAACAGAAGACAAGAAGCAGAGGAGCAGAGACTGAAAGAGTGAGAGGAGTGGAGGGAAAACTAAGAGAGAGAAAAAAACAAAAGGAAGACAGAGACGAAAATAGAGGGAGAGAGAGAGGGAGGATAGAGAGAGGGAGGATAGAGAGAGAGGGAGAGAGAGAGAGAGAGAGATGCGTGCAGGATGTGGCAAGACTCTCTCTCTCTCTCTCTCTCTCTCTCTCTCTCTCTCTCTCTCTCTCTCTCTCTCTCTCCCTCTCTCTCTCTCTCTCTCTCTCTACCTGATGGCCCAGTTGGAGCTTCCTGGATCTGATCTATTATTCATAGCAGAGAAAGAGAGAAGACACAGCACTGCTGCTGCTAGTGTGTGTGTGTGTGTGTGTGTGTGTGTGTGTGTGTGTGTGTGTGTGTGTGTTGGAGGAGGAGCGCTTGACAAACGGATCTTCTCATCCTGGAAGCTGATTGGACCAAGCTTCCGTCCGTCACAGCCCAGCGGACCAATCAGCAGTCAGTCAGTCAGTCAGCTGCCCCCCGCCCTCCCTCCTCTCCGGCTGCAGTATAAAGGAAGCTGATTGGTTAGAGGAGGAGCTGGGTGGTTCTATATTAAGATGGACTGAGGAGAGCTCCTCTGGAGGAGGAGCAGGCGGAGGAGTTCAGTGGGTGTGACTGTGGTTTACTGACTGCTTTGACCGTCTGTTCCCTCAGCGACTGGTTCTGCTGACTGCTGTTTGTATTCGAGGTGTCTGAAGGTTGCATTGATAATAATAAAACTGTGTCCCAGCTGACTTCTGAGAGTCTTTCCATGCACCTTCACAACTGCGAGCATCCAGAGCTGCTTCTCTCTCTCCCTGGCGCCATCCTGCCTCCGCTGCACCAGGGGGCGCTGCGGAGGACGCCGGTTGATTCAGTAGCCGCCGACATCCACACTGGCGTGACATCACCTGGACGGAAGCTGAGGTCCCCTGAAAGGCTCAAGGACAGCGACGGCGACGACAGGAAGGGGGTGAATGACGTCACGCAGCTGGAGGTGAAAAATAAAAAGGCGCCGCGAGGACGACGGCCGCGGAACAACAAGCTGTCAGCGCGGAGCTCAGCGAGGTCACGAGGTCAAGGTGTTCGTGTCTGCGCGTCCGTGACGAGCGCCTCTTTGTTGCCGTCGTTCCTGCGTCGGCGCCGCCACTCGGAAACAAAGTGGCAGGCGGCAGCGGCAGCGGCAGCGGCAGGCGGCAGGTGCCAGGTGGCAGCGATGAATTCCTGACACCCGTGTCTATTTTCTTCCCCCTGGAGGCGCTCTGGACGCCGGGTGTCGCACACCTGTTGACATGTGAGGCTCCAGCGAGGTGGGAACCTCCTGCGGTCCAAACCCCTCCTCCCCCACTGGAGAGTGAGGGGAAGCTCGTGGGAGCCGGAGTCATTCACACGCTGATGAAGTCAAGCGGTGGATAATGGAAATGCATTTAATAGGAGGCGGAGTGAGGAGTCTCCTCTGGGTTCACTTCATCCCCCAGAACCAATGAGCTGTGACTGCTGGGTTGGGTTCCCACAGGATCAGCAGCATCATCGACGTCTTCACCGTCCTGGATCCAATCTGCTGGACCAACGCTGCCACACTGCTTCCTGACAGGCTGACAGGCTGACAGGCTGAGGGGGATTATTCTGGGATGGTGGGCGGAGCCAGGATGTCTTAACATCCACACCCCCCCGGTGGACCCCCAGCTGGACCTGCAACATCTCAATGACCCCACAGCCAGAACCCTGGGACCCCGTGTCGCCTTTCAGGGTGACACCATCTGCAAACATGTGCTGGATTCAAAATTAATCTGCCCGGCAACAGGTTTGACAGCCTTGACTGACTGATGGGGGCGCGGGGGGGGACATCAGGTGATGTGTGTTCCAGCGGGATGCGTCAACACACAACAACAACAACAAGTAGGTCAGAAGTATCCCGACAACAACAAGAACAAGGGAAGGTCTCAGGGACTGCATGGAGGTCGGCCAATGAGAACCTGCATCAACATCCTCATTGATTGACGGAGCTTCTGGCTGGGAATCTGCAGACTCAGGAGGAAGCCTCCTGTCCAGGCTGGGAACCTCCCAGTTCCACCAGTGAGGAACCAGGAGGGAGAAGAGCTTCCTGGAAAGTCCCGTCTGAGCTGAAGCTACCTCAGACTGACTGCTGGAGGAGCCCAAAGCAGCATGGATCTTCCAGTAAACATCTCAAAGAACCCAAAAAGTCCCAGCCAAACAAACCTGTGGAGACCAAGGGTCACCAGAGGTCAGTCCAAACTCACAACTCAGGTCTGGAGAGCTTCTGCGGCCATCAGAAGACACATTGCACTGCGTGTAGAAGAAAGACAGTGGCAAACACACAGAACCGAGGACCTGATCCTGACCTCCAGTCTGGCCTGGAGTGTGAACGCCAACACACAACTGACACACAACCCAAACACACACACACACACACACACACACACACACACACACACACACACACACTACTCACTCCTGAGGACGATGTGAGCCTGGCTGATCTTCTGTCGCTCCTGGTGGAGCCGCAGGACTCGAGCTGCAGCAGGCATCTCCAAGAAACCGTCCGTCTGTCTGTCTGTCTGTCTGTCTGTTCAGGCTGCCTGACTCTCTCTGACCTTTGACCTCTCCCTCTCCCTCTCTGTATCTGTTTGTGGCCTGAAGTCCCCGCTCCACTTTATCTAGCAGAGCTTCTGGATTCCACGGACCATGAGCTCACGAATTTAGACGAGGAGGAGAGGGGGAGGAGCAAGAGGAGGGGGCGGAGGAGGAGAAGGAAAGGAGGAGGAGCCAGTTGGTCAGGTGACCTCGCCGCCGCCGCCAGTGTTTACTGCGGACAGACGTCCTGCTGACCTACAAAAACAAACGATGGTCCGCGTCTGGAGCGCCTCTCAGGTTTCGCCCGGCGACCTGCCGGCCAATCAGGAGCGACCGTAAGGAATGAAAATAAACTCGAGTCCGCAGTCAGAAGCTGCCACCGTTCCTCCGTCAGCGGCTGAGGACCTGCAGCCTCCACCTGGTCCACACCAGCAGTGAAGTGGACCAGCTGGCCTGATTCCACAATGTGCTTTCCCACCACATTCAGTTTGACTAGTAGCAGTAACACAGCAAATGTGGGTTGAGGAGAAACCTTGAAGACCATCAACGCCCTGGAGGAGAAACCTTGAAGACCATCAACACCCTGGAGCGAAGAGAGGAGGAAGAGTTTCCATCTTTACCTCCATTTCTTTCAAACTCTCCCTGTTGGCCTTCGCAGACAGACAGACAGACAGACGGACGGACAGACAGACAGACGGACAGACAGACGGACAGACAGACAGACAGACAGACAGACAGACGGACAGACCTACCGGCGTCCTGTGAGTTGAGCACCTCCAGCGCGTGCATCATGGCGCTGGCGAAGACGTTGGCGTCCTCCTTGCTGCCAAAGTTGAGGCCGTAGACCTGGCGGGCGTCTCGCCACTGGTGGAAGGTGAGCGTGGCCTGGTTGTACTTCAGACCCTTGGGGATGGCGCAGTTGATCACCACCTGGAGGACACAGCACCTCGAGGTGAGTCTGTGTCCACGTCACTCACCGGCTCCCTCTGCAGGTCCGTCTGTGAAGCCACTACACAGTGGCTCATTAGCCACATCGCAAAGCTTTGGGACTCTCTGGGTGCCCTTGATGACGTCATCGCGGGCTCATCATTTAAAAAGGCCGGTGGCCACAAATGCACGGACAATACAGATGAGCAGATGGAACTCTTTTACTGGCACCGAGTGAAATTCCAGGGGTGAGATGGGAGTGTTTGAAGGTCGTCTGGAGCGCTGGTGGAGGTCATCCGAGAGTGGATTTACACTCCTCAGAGTGGAAGCAACTGTGTTCTCCATTCTCCTTGGAGACGCTGCCCCTCTCCGCCGCCCCCTACTGACCTGGTGGTCCTGGATCTTGCGGCCCACCACCCTGAAGGCGTTGTTGCCGGTGTGGTGGTAGATGTGGACCCTGCTGAAGCCCGTGGCGCCGCCGGCCGGGACCCACTTCTTGTTGGCGTCGTCGTACACCATGACGGCGGCTCGGGCCTGGCAGATGCTCTGTTCGCTGGCAGACACACACACACA
The DNA here is from genome assembly GCF_046127955.1 of Nelusetta ayraudi. Classification (NCBI taxonomy): domain Eukaryota; kingdom Metazoa; phylum Chordata; class Actinopteri; order Tetraodontiformes; family Monacanthidae; genus Nelusetta; species Nelusetta ayraudi. The sequence goes on from NW_027466271.1 coordinate 200,904, forward strand.
CACACACACACACACACACACACACACACACACACACACACACACACACACAGACACACACAGACACACAAAAAAAAAAGGTGTTAAAAAAGGCAAATGGTGTAAAGCAGTGACTGCGGCTGTGTTGCTTCGTAGAGAGCCGAGAGCAGAGTAGAACACACACACACACACACACACACACACACACACACACACACACACACACACACACACACACACACACACACACCCGGCTCTTACACACCTCTTCACACTCTCTGCTAACGTGCTGCGTGATGACAACAGCCAGTGAACTCGTTAAGCAGCTTCCATGACGACTGCTTCTCCTCCTCCTCCTCCTCCTCCTCCTCCTCCTGTCCTTTTTATTTCTCCACCGCACGCAGGCGTGAACCCACCTGGGCCCCGGCGACCCGCCGTCCGTCACCATTAAAGCTCAGAAATAATTCAAGGCTCCAGTCTGTGTGTGAAGAGATTAATGAACGATGAGCCGACCTCCAGAGTTCAGCAGGTTCAAATCTAAAACCTCCTCACGTCTATTTTTACACCGGCCCGGTGAACCCACGGCGCTCGCACAAAGAGAAGGTGGAGAACGGACGCTTTGGAAAGGGCTGAATGATAAACCATGGTTTCTCAGAGTTCTGGAAGGTTCTGGAAGGTTCTGCAAGGTCTCCTCACAGCCGCTCGGGGCTGTAGGAGCCCCCACGGCTGGGGAGAAGAACAATGCAAAGACTCAGAGGAGGAGGAGGAGGGGAAGGAGGAGGGGGAGGAGCAGGACCAGTTGGACCAGTTCCTGCAGCTTCAGGTCGGCCTGCAGGCATTCTGTCTACACCTGCAGGAAGCAGCAGGCTTAGCCCTCTGTTTACTGCCTCCTGCTGAAACTTTGAGATGCTTTGAGGGAAGAAGTTCCACCAGTCCCAAATGTTCTTCACTTAAAACAACAACAACAACAACAACAACAACAACCACACATCATTCATTCCAGCAAAGTGTGGAGAACATGGAGTCACACACGTGCACGCACACACACACACTCTGGACAGAAGATCAGAAGAAGAGCAGAAGAGGACGCAGTGGATTTGAGACGGGAATATTTTCATTCCGGTTATTAATATTAATGAGGCGCCGACTTCAAAGAAAAGGGAGGGAGGAGCAGGACTGAGGGAAGGGGGGGGGGGTCTTGCTTGGTCACATGACCACCCAGAGCAGGATGGCACTGGGTGGAGAGACGACAGTCCCCCAAAGTCACATCTGGAAGGAAACCAATGTCCCAGAATATCAGCAAAACCAGAAGGTGTGTGTCTGTGTGTGGTCTGTTTGAAGCTCCGCCCACTGATGATAATTCTGCAACAATAAGGTCCAAACTTAGATGACTATTATTAAATATTTAAATTTACTGCAGTAAAATATCACCAACATCATCGCTGACCTTTGACCCTGCTGATCATGACTGACACACCGAGAGAGAGGAAGACAGAGAGAGAGAGAGAGAGAGAGAGAGGGAGACAGAGAGGGGGAGAGAGAGAGAGAGAGAGAGAGGGAGACAGAGAGAGAGGGAGAGAGAGAGAGAGAGAGAGAGAGAGAGAGAGAGAGAGAGAGAGAGGGAGACAGAAAGGGAGAGGGAGACAGAGAGAGAGAAAGAGAGAGAGGGAGACAGAAAGGGAGAGGGAGACAGAGAGAGGGGGGGAGAGAGAGAGAGAGTGACAGAGAGAGAGGGAGACAGAGAGGGGGGGGGAGAGAGAGAGAGTGACAGAGAGAGAGAGAGACAGAGAGAGGGAGACAGAAAGGGAGAGGGAGAGAGAGAGAGAGAGAGAGAGGGAGACAGAAAGGGAGAGGGAGAGAGAGAGAGAGAGAGGGAGACAGAAAGGGAGAGGGAGAGAGAGAGAGAGAGAGGGAGACAGAAAGGGAGAGGGAGAGAGAGAGAGAGAGAGGGAGACAGAAAGGGAGAGGGAGAGAGAGAGAGAGAGAGAGAGGGAGACAGAAAGGGAGAGGGAGAGAGAGAGAGGGGGGGGGGAGAGAGAGGTCACCTCCATCCACTTTCACTGGTTCCCCACCAGTTCATTCACCTCATTTCCTCAACATGAAGGTGTGTGTGTGTGTGTGTGTGTCTCTGTGTGTGTGTGTGTGTGTTGCCATCAGCTGCTTCCTATTACAGCTCCTGGTCTCCTCAACACCAGCAGCAGTTGAGTCTGCCACCCCACAGGGATCATCAGGAAGTGAGTCACACCAGAGGAATGACTGCTGCTCCTCCACCTCCTCTTCCTTCTCCTCCTGCTGCTCCCCACTGAGGCCCACTCAGCTCCTCCCAGCACTCTGAGGGAGGAACCAGTGTTTGGATCCTGGGGAAGCTGAAGCAAACGGATCCAGCAGAACACAGAAGACAGAGTCTCCACAGGGGGTTGGAGGGAGATGTTGAACCTGGGGCCTTTCCAGAAGAAACAAGAAGGGAGGAGGTGCGGGCCTCCTGGTGGAGGTCAGGGAGTCTGAGTGGGAGAGCAGCTGGACGAGTGAGTGCTCCTCCAGTGCTCCTCCAGTGCTCCTCCAGTGCTCCTCCTCTCCCAGCCATCAGCAGCCACCTCCACCCACCTGGCAGTGACCAGAGTCCCTGGTGTAGCAGCAGGAAGGAGGAGCGGCCTGCAGGTCCAGGGGGGCCAGCGGATCTTCAGGGCTCCACCAGAGCTTGGTCTCAGAACAAACTCTCTCTCTCCGTTATTACTCAGTGTCCTCACAGCAAAGTGGAACTGGCTTCTCGTTGGGAGGCGTCCACGACGAGCGGCCCAGCTTCAGAATCATCTCACACGAGGTCGCAGGAGAAGAAAAAGTCCCGGCGGTGAACTTCTGCCTCCTCAACCACAAACAACCTCTGGTCGAACAAGAACATTCTGGATTGTCATCAGAGCTTCTCAGCAAACAGTGAGGAGTGGAGGAGGAAGATCTCCCTCCTGCAGGTCCCCTGGAGAAGGTCTCCACCATGTGAGCAACAGCTTGGCCAGGATGTCAGAAGGTGTTACACTCTGCTTCACAACACCCACACAGCCCAGATCAGAAGATGATCCAGCAGGAGGGAACAATCCTCTCAACACTGCATGAGCCTCACGCTTCCTCACACCAGCTCAGAGCTTCAGGAACCTCAGTGAGGAGCCTCAGGAACCTCAGTGAGGAACCTCAGGAGCCTCAGTGAGGAACCTCAGGAACCTCAGTGAGGAGCCTCAGTGAGGAGCCTCAGGAACCTCAGTGAGGAACCTCAGGAGCCTCAGTGAGGAACCTCAGGAACCTCAGTGAGGAGCCTCAGTGAGGAGCCTCAGGAACCTCAGTGAGGAGCCTCAGGAGCCTCAGTGAGGAGCGTCAGTGAGGAACCTCAGGAACCTCAGTGAGGAACCTCAGTGAGGAGCGTCAGTAAGGAACCTCAGGAACCTCAGTGAGGAACCTCAGTGAGGAGCGTCAGTGAGGAACCTCAGGAACCTCAGTGAGGAACCTCAGTGAGGAGCGTCAGTGAGGAACCTCAGGAACCTCAGTAAGGAACCTCAGGAACCTCAGTGAGGAACCTCAGTGAGGAGCGTCAGTGAGGAACCTCAGGAACCTCAGTAAGGAACCTCAGGAGCCTCAGTGAGGAACCTCAGTGAGGAGCGTCAGTAAGGAACCTCAGGAGCCTCAGTGAGGAACCTCAGTGAGGAGCCTCAGTGAGGAGCCTCAGAAACCTCAGTGAGGAACCTCAGTGAGGAGCGTCAGTGAGGAGCCTCAGGAACCTCAGTGAGGAGCCTCAGTGAGGAGCCTCAGTGAGGAACCTCAGGAACCTCAGTGAGGAGCCTCAGAAACCTCAGTGAGGAACCTCAGGGCTCCACTGCAGCTCTGCAGAACTCCAGGAGCTCTGAGGTCACAGCGACGTGCAGAAGAAGAGAAAACTGAGCGAGTGCTTTCTGTCACGGAGGGGAAAGCGGCTCAGGGCGAATCTGCAGCCTCTTATCACAGGAGCTCCAGCAGGAATTCTGGGAATGAGGTCACATCTCCGGAACAGTCCGTCTGCTTCTGGACTGCGGCTCAGTTTGAATGGAATCACACACACACACACACACACACACAAGAACACAAAGAACGTGTTGGAAACGATGGGATTTCAAATCAATGGTGGCTCCCAACACCCCCCCCCCCACCCACCCCACAAGCCCCCCCATAACCCCCCCATCCGGACATCCGGAGAACCCAGAGAGAACCAGAGAACCCTGGTGAGGGATCAGAACCAAACCCTCTCCAACACTCTGGGTGCATGTTTGCTCAGCAGAGGTTCTGGGGTCCGGGTGTGTCCAGGGTCCAGAGTGCAGCAGTTCACTGGGAGGCCTGCCACATATTTACAAGCGTCCAATCACACGCTCCCATTCAGCAGGAGAACAGGAGCCGCATTGACGGGCCAGAACCGGCCTGGACCCCACCGGGGGCCACCGGGGCCTGGCTCTGGTTCCAGACCTCCGGCCCAACAATCAGAGTCTTCAGACGGGGGAAGAATCTCACAGCCGCTCCCGGGACAACGTGGACCTGATCAGGCCCTGAGGTCCAGGAAGGACCATAAAAATACCTGCTGAAAGTGTGTTGGTGACACAAGCCAGGCTGGGCTCGGTCAACGGGCCGCTTGTTCCCAGGAGGTCCGTCAGCGCTCCTGTCCAGCCACCAAGTCGCTGTTCCAGCTCCAGGGTGGAAGACAAACACATTTCCAGCACCTTTTCTCTGCCGGGGGGCTCTGATTGGACCGTTGCTTCTACACGGTTGCTTGGCCTGCATGGGAAGCAGGAAGCAGGAAGAAGTTTTCCCGGCAGCGAGCTTCCCAGTGTTTGGATATCTTCCTCGACGACACTGCGAGGGCTCTTCCACTGCTGCTGCTGCTGCTGCTGCTGCTGCTGCTGCTGCTGCTGCTGCTACTACTGGTACTACTGCTGCTGCTGCTGCTACGCGCGCACACTAGCGTGAAATTCCAAGCTGTCAATCACGTGACGGACAACCTCAGCCAATCACAACAACAACAACAACAACAACACAACAATGACTGAACGGAGCAAAGTGGAGAAAATGTCACATTCTGGCTGCAAGACGCAGATGTTCCCGCTTTTCCTTCCTGGACAAACACAAAGAGCCTGCGGAGCACCAGTGGCTCCAGAACACACTTTCACACTGGCCTTGCTTGATGCTGAAATCCCAGCGGTGCTCGCTGGAATCTCGCTGACTCGGCGGGAAGCCTCTTCTGCACAGAGAAAGCCCCAAACAAGAAGAATTCCTGTTCTTCTGTGAGCACAGAGTACAGAGAGGCCCAGCATCAAGACCTCCCAGCTGCCGTGAAGCTGAGGTTAGCTGCCTAGCCTAGCCTAGCCTAGCCTAGCCTAGCATCGCCACATCTTCACAGGCAGAAGGGGAATCCCTCAGCAGCTGCGCTTCCATGACAGCTTCTCACTAAATGAAACCTCGTGACGCCACCATGAGGACGATGCAGGGATAAAAGATTTTACCATGAATCTGAATTTCCATGTTGTTTGCTGTCCAGAATGCTTGTTGTATTTCCCTCAACATGCTGCACATAAACACATGGATGGATGGATGGATGGATGGATGGGGGCTAGAGATGGAGGTAGATGCAGCAGCAGCAGCAGCAGCAGTAGCAGCAGCAGTACCAGCAGCAGCAGCAGCAGAAGCAGTACCAGCAGCAGCAGTACCAGCAGAAGCAGCAGCAGCACCACCACCACCACCAGTAGCAGCAGTACCAGCAGCAGTACCAGCAGTAGCAGCAGCAGCAGTACCAGCAGGAGGTTACCTACCGGTGGACCTCCATCTGGGAGGCCAGCAGGCTTCTCTGGAGGAAGCTGCAGGACGTTGCAGCAGGAGGAGAAGCAGCAGGATGGATCTGCATGTCTCAGCCCTGGTGGCTGCTCCTCCTGCTGCTCCTCCTGCTGCTGCTCCTCCTCCTCCCTCGTTCCAGGGTGATTCCTCCTCGCCTTCACGAGTGTCGACTCAGCGAGTTAGCGGGCGGCGCTGGCGGCGGCGCTTTTTCCCAAAGGCGGCGGCACGTTTCCATCCCAGCTTCCTCACCGCAGGTCTCCAGGCAACAGGCTGCGGTGCCGAGGATGCTGGGAACTCTCTCCCTCTCTCTCTCTCCGTCAGCCAGCCAGTCAGTCGGTGCTCTGCTTTTATCTCTCTCGCTCTCCAGCAGCTCGCTCTATTTTCTCTCTCTCTCTCTCGTCGCACCGCCCATCTTTGAAAAACAACCAAAACAAGAAACACAAGCTGCTGCTGGGAGTTGGCGGGAAGCTGACTGGCTGGCTGACTGACTGGCTGACTGGCTGACTGACTGACTGACTGACTGGCTGGCTGACTGACTGACTGACTGGCTGACTGACTGGCTGACTGGCTGACTGGCTGGCTGGCTGGCTGACTGACTGGCTGACTGACTGGCTGGCTGGCTGGCTGGCTGGCTGGCTGGCTGGCTGACTGACTGACTGACTGACTGACTGGCTGACTGACTGGCTGACTGGCTGACTGGCTGGTTGACTGGCTGGCTGACTGGCTGACTGGCTGACTGGCTGGCTGACTGACTGACTGGCTGACTGGCTGACTGACTGACTGGCTGGCTGGCTGACTGACTGACTGACTGACTGGCTGACTGGCTGGCTGACTGACTGACTGACTGACTGGCTGACTGGCTGGCTGACTGACTGGAGGGATTCTCTGCATTCTTCTGTGATGCTGCTGAAGAGAAAGTCGTCCTGCAGGCTTTGCAGCCGCTGCCAACGTGCAGCATCTGTGTGCAGCCTGGTTTATTTATTTATTTATTTATTTATTTATTTATTCATGGGTTTTGTTGTTGTTATTGCAACCAAACAGCGGCGGCCGCAAACATTAGCATCGCCGTCTCTGAGCCACCTTCAGGGTTTCAGCCCGGTGGTTTGAACTCTGCCTCTGGGTTCCCCCCCGGTCCGCCGTGCTAGTTTCTGTTAACCGGGCACTGAACGGCCAGCAGGTGGCGCCTGGCATGGAACTCCGGTCCAAACACGCGGAAACACGGGGGCCAGAAACAATCTGGACCAATGACAAAGCCCGGGGCTTTGTCATTGCTTCAATCCCCAATAACACTTCACAAGCTAAGCTGTGTGTTTTGGCCGTGTGGCGCCCTCTCTGGCGGTCACGTGGCGCTGCAGGAGGGACCTCTCCTTATCTCACCGCCGGCGGGACCAGGCAGCGCAATAAGGCCGAGCTCTGCTCTGAGCGTGCCAGCGTGCCTCGCACACACACACACACACACACACACACACACACACACACACACACACACACACACACACACACACACACACACACACACACACACACACACACACTCTGCAGGGCTGCGAGCGAAGGCCGTTCCAAACTCTGGAGGTCGGAACAACAAGAGCTCCGGGTGAGATTTGTGTCTTTTGTTCGGCACGTCGGGATGAAAACTGGCGCTTTGTGCCTCAGTGGCTAACACACATTACTGAGTGACACGTGCACACACACACACACACACACACACACACACACACACACACACTGCACAGTAGGAACAATGGATGAGGGTCTGCAGTAAAATATTAAGTCAAATCCAGCGCGCTCAGGTTTCCACATGAGACAATGAATGAGTGGACGGCCTCAGCGGCGGCGGCTCTGATGGAGGCGGCAGCTGGAATGGGGAAGAGGCGGGAGAGGTGGGGGGGGGGGGGGGGCGGGGGGGGGACGGAGCGGCAGGCGCCACTTTGTCACACTTTGTCGCCGCCGGAGCCATTAGCATCAATTAGCAGCGGCGTCCAGGAGGAGGCACCTGCCACTGACTCCAAAAGATGTGTGTGTGTGTGTGTGTGTGTGTGTGTGTGTGTGTGTGTGTGTGGGGGGGGGGGGGGTAAGGTGGGTCCCAAGCACAATCAGTCCAAATAAAGAGAGCAGAAGCAGCGAGCGGTCGCTTCACACTCAGTGTGGAGGAGATGACATCATCACTACCCCCCAGCCAATCAGCAGCTCTCCCTCGCTATGCCCAGCCGGCCGGGCAGGGAAAGAGAGTCAGCTGACCGGCCGCAGTCAAGCGCCATCTGTCAGCGACTCTTAGCATTATCGGCTAACGTGTGCCGGCGAAGGTCGCGCAACGCCGTCGGCACAATTGAACAAGGCAACAAACTCTGTGGTAGCAGATGATTGGTAGCCCCAAGAGCCACACGCCCCCCCCCCCCCCCCCCCGTGCCCCCACACCCCCCCTCCCTCGCCAACAAAGAGGATTTCACTCCTCGGAATTCCGAAGCGCTCTGCTCTGTGTTTGACGCTCAGAACCATCATAATAAATCAGATAAATAATATCTGCTCCCACATTCTTGCGCTGCTCTGAAGGCGGTGGAGGCGGAGTCAGTGGCGACTGACACACAGGTGGAGCCACAAATCAGAAGAAGAGATTTCTTCAGGATTTTATCACAAGAGGGAAAATATAAATTATCCAGAAAAAAAAAAGAATTTCAATTAGATTGCCGTCACTCCTGCGGCTCAGCCCAACATTCCATCCATGAATCACGGATGGTTGGCGAAGGTCCGCCTCCTTCACAGACGGAATGACGATAAGGAAGCGGGACAATGACAACGCCAGGTTGCGATAAGCGAGGCTGCCATCAGGTTGCAGACTGGGCCAGGTTGTGGGCGTGGCCGTCAAACAGACCCCGGCGGACAGACCAGCGTGGACCAATGAGCAGAGAGCTCGGTTCCTTTGTCACTTCACAACCCCCAGTGGAGGATCAGTTTACTGCTGGCCAGGAGCAAAGAGCCGAACGTCATAGTGGAGCAGTTCTATCTCCCAACCTTGGACCGGACCGCACCGGACCGGACCGACCCGGTTCACCTCAGAACACTGGAATCTCCAGGGGCCTTTCTCCTTCTTTGTGTTTATTGTTCTTCTCTGCCACTTCTCAGGTTTCTGCACAGTCATGGAGACCGAGGCACCGGCGGGTGGTGACCTCGCCAGCGATGACATCACAAAGGGATACAGTGCAAATCAATACAAAAGAACATCCTCCTCTGAACGACACAAACAAGAACCACACTCGGTGGGAATATCTGGAAGCACAGCGTCCTCTGCTCCTCCGCTGCCTCCCTCCCTCAGGTCTTTCCGGGCCGAACCGTCGGCTGCTTTTATTTTTGGACGGTAAACAAAGTGTGCGTGGACACACGGAGGCTCCAGAGGTCGGAGACGGTCGACCTGCAGGGCGCCGGCAAAGCGTGAGCGCCGTCACCCGACCTGCCGCCGGCTTCCGTCCGGCTCGGGACGGTGATGTCATTGTTGCCGGGGGGGGGGGAACTGGCCGGCGACAGGTGACGAGCAGACAGACGGCAAGCAAAAGCCGCAGGCCTGGGGAGCAGGAGGAGGCGGGGCTACGGCGGTAAGAACACGCCGCGCTACATTCGGTACACTTGGTTGCATGAAAAGACCCAGAAAGAAAAAGTCTGAAGGAAGACCAGCGGTCTGGAGGAAGACCGGGGCGCTGCACGTAGAACCAAACTCAGCGGAGAACCCAAAGTGTTCAGGGAGCCGGTCGTGCAGAGGCCATAGAACCTGGAACACGGTGCTATTAAAAGAACCCAAAGGGCTTTTAGTGCAACCGGGCTGCTGTGCCCACCAGCTTCTCTGTCTTCAGCGTGAGGGCTGCCCCCCGAGCCCCCCCGAGCCCCCCCGAGGACGCGGGCGGCGGCTCCAGAGGCGGCGGAGGAGAAAAGTGCTCCGTCACCTCGCCAGCGAGACACGTCTCACCCTGTAACTGAGCCCCGGCCTCGGCGCTTCTATAAATACACCGGCTCATCTCCTCCGCTGACAGCGGCTGGGAATAATCAATGAGCGGGCGGACGGCGCTAACAGCTAACGCTACTTTCCCATCCCGGCTGCAGGGACGCCACAGTGGACGGGAAGGAAGACGGAGAGGTGCCTTCAGGTGCCGGTAAAGCTGCTATGGATGAATCATTTCAAAGATGATTGAATTCAACAGCCAGAATGGCCGCTGTCCCCCCCCCCCCGGCCCACCTGACCAGAACTGGCAAAAACTTACGAATCTCGAGTCATCCTGGCGGGTCCTGCACCTCCTCCTCAGATAGAACCACTGGCTGGAGATGTTCAGCTGTCTTCTTCTCCACACGCTCACTGACTGACTCAGCAGCTGCTGGACCGGGCCGAGGACCCGCTGGCTGACGGGCCCACTCTGGAATGGGGGCGGTGAGATGGACAGTGACAGTGGGCAGGCAGCCACCTCACCTCGCTGGAGCCTGGTGGGCTAAAAGTGGAGCAGCTGGATGGGGGGTGGGGGTGGGGAGGTCTTCAGCATGATGATGGTTGGAGAAGGCAACGCCCCAACACCACCTTTGGAATGTTGAGCCACCCTAAACAGAAATAGACCAGCTGACCTGCCCACATCATCAGTTCGGCCCCAACAATCAATCCAAGCAGCTTCCCAACACCACCAGCGGGTGTCCAAGCTCCTCCCACCACAGCAGGCGGAGATTCCCAAGACTCCAGTACCTCAATTCAGCCCCTACACTCTGACCCACTCTGGCAGGTCACTGTAAATCACATGACGTGATGTCACACCAGCGGGTGACATCACGACGGGCTTCAGCAAAGTCAGGTCGTGTCTGGACTCTAACGTGACGAGAGGAGGTATTTTTGGCAGCGCAGTGACAGCAGCTATGAGCTACGGTCCATGAAGTCATCGAGGGGGTGAGAGGAGACGCCAGCAGGGGGCGCTAGGCCGTCAGATGTGGCAGCACACCAGAGAGCCGAACACGCTGATCCACGACGGAAGTTCCCAAAAGGCCTTGACCCTACTAGGACGGGTGTGTCGAGGAGCTCCGTCCCATGGCAGACCAGGGGAGGTCAAAGGTCAAGTGGATCCAGTGTCTGTCGCACAGGAGAAACCGGGTAAGGTTCTACTGCCGTGGCCGAGCGCAGGTCGGCTCTTAAATAGCCCGGGCTGTCGGCACAGTCCCGCAGCCTCCATCGCACCGGGACCAAAGGGGTGGCGCGCTGTCCCGGATCGCTGGTTCCGACCCAGTACGGGAAGTTCAACCAATCCTCAATTGCTCCTCGATTGCTTCCGGTATTGTTCCATCTGGGAAAAGTTCCCCGAGCTTCCAGTTGGGAGAAGAACTGCGTGCCCTCGTGCAGCGGGGGGGTGGAGCAGGGATCCCAACGTTCCCGTACAGCTCGGCCTCTCGCGGGGGGGGGGGGGGGGGGGGGAAAGAAAAGAGTTCCCCACAGTGTGGTGGAACTCAGACGTCCTGCCAGCGGAGCTGCCCTCACGCTGAAGACAGAGAAGCTGGTGGATTTCCCTGCAGACCTTTTGGCCCTCTCCTGGCCCAGTTGCTTTCATGCACCTGATAAAGGATCCCGGAGGTCACGACCTTGTCAGTCATCTGTCAAAAACACTACGAGTGAATCTGCCGCCGCTTGGCATGCAGCCAGGAGACCCAAGGTTGCTCAGGGTCTGGTAGTGTGGTCCACGAGGACCATCGATCAGAGGCTCTGGACCACGCATGGAGACTCCAGCCGTCCAAGGTCATAGGTCAGGGTTCTGTTATCATGGTGAGCGACGCCTTCGCTCGATGCATCGATGCATCTCTGGGAAGTGTGAAAAGGTTCTTCCCGGTAGTTCACAAAAGGAACACCGGTGCCAGAGGCGGATGCTTCCTTTTCCCAGCAACTGCAGTGTATGAGCCTGGCCAATCCCTGAGCAGGAAGGGGAGGAGTAAAACTCCTCCCCCTCCAGCGTTTCCCACCTCCGTCCTCCATCAAACACTCTCTGCATTCATTGGTCCCCGCCCCTCCAGCTCATTCACTCCCTGCTTCCATCCCTCCGTCTCCTCTCGTCCCACTCTGTCCACCCCACCCCACCCCCCCTCTCTCTCTCTCTTTCATGGCTCACCTCTCACGCTGCCGGACCCATTGATGCGGCCTGTGTGCCGATGCAAGCCTTCATTCCATTGGAGAGGGACCGGACCAACGGGGGGGGGTCGGGATTAGAGAGACACTGAGCAGGCAGTGTTTGAGAGTGGAAGCACGTGGTCGGGTGTGACTGGCATCCTGATGGCGAGCAGGTCTCGCTACATTTAAAGCCGCCTCTCTCTCTCTCTCTCTCTCTCTCTCTCTCTCTCTCTCTCTCTCTCATTGTGGAAAACTTCTGCGGCTCGCCGTTGAAATGGCAATGGTCGGTGCTCGACGATCGACCTCCCGGGGGGGGGGGGGGGGGGGGGGGTTAGGGGACAGAACGCAGCTCTCACGGAAGAATTTCCTGTCGGCGGTGACATCATCAATCAGCGTTCCCTTCCAGGGGGGTGGGGGGGCAAACTCTGCCGGAGAGCCTGTTGCTGCGGTAGGAGAAGATGAATCATCTCATTGTGGGCGGGGGGGTGGGGGGTTGGGGGGGCGGAGGCTCGGCACAGCTGTGCGGTCAGGAGGCCTGGAAGCCGTGTCAGGGTTCTCAGCAGGAGGTCCAGGCCCGCCGGTGGCCGGCGCTGACGCTGATAGGCGCCCCAGAGAGCAGCTGGGTGATTTATCAAACTGATCCCAGGTCGACCCAGGACGTAAATCCTTCCGGCGCCGGCCACTGTGAGCTGCGAGCTTCCAAAACACATCTTATTTTTGTCTTTGAAGTGTTCCAGTGTGCTTTCAATCAACTTCCCTCGCCATCCTGCCATTAAAAAACTCAATAGCTAAACCATGACGTTCTGCAAACGGACCAACCGGGCCGGGCCGGCCGCACGTTGCGAGCGTGAGTCCGCTTCTGCAAGTGGATCCAACAAAAAGTAGCAGAACCGACCACAAAAAATGTCTTCAAATGCCCCCGTGAAGGTTTTGCCCATATATGGACGCACACAGGGTGGGAGGTGGGGGAGCATCGTGCAGAACCAACCTGCTCCATATCAAATAACCTGGCAGTCAGTCAGCAACCGGGCCGCACTGAAACAAACCTCCTCAAGGTCTCTCAGAGCCACGGGCCAGAGCGGAGACAACAGGTTGGCTCAGAACCACGCTTCCATGAAGACCTGGAGGAACCACAGAGTCCCCCATCAGGCTCCCTGCTTCTGCCCTACTTCCTCCTTCCTGCTGGCCAACCCAGGAAGTGACGTTTTCATAGCATCAAGCTAACCATTGGGTCGCCATCCAACGGTGGCGTTGGATGTTCAGATCAGTAAAAACCCTGCGTTAAAAACTGCATACTTGACGTGAAATTTCAACACTTCAATTTATACGCTGTGTCTTTGCCAGTAGGTGGTGCTAATTTCAGCCGACTTCCCAGGATGTCCCAGGATGCTTTGCAGCAGCAGGCAGAGCATCCTGGGATACAGCAGGAGGTGAAGGATAGTAGCGGTGCAGCCTCGGAATGGGCTAAAACGAGGACGCATTTGGAGCGTCCTAAGGACTTTTGGGAAGTGGGAGGAGCCTTTGTGCAGTGCGATGACGCAACTTCCTTCCAAAATGCAGCCTTCCAAGGATGCAGAGCCTGAATGGAGACACAGCTGAGCTGCTGCTCAGGGAAGGTTCTGGGGAGGTTCTGGGGAGGTTCTGTCAGGGGGTTCTGGGGAGATTCTGTGGAGGTTCTGGGCAGGTTCTGTCGGGAGCCTGGCTCGGCCTCCTCCTCTGCAGCCTCTCTGTGCCCAGGCGGTGGACTTCCTCTCACACAGGCCTCTCTGTCTGCGAGTGTGTGGCTGTGTTTTGGATTTTCACAGGAGCCTCTGCTGGCGCTGGGGAGGGCCGAGCACGCCCGCCAGCCCCCCCGCTGCCACCAGCAGCCTGGGAGGAGCACGCGCAGGGTTTCTCCTCCTGGTCCACAGTGTGGACTCGCACGCTGTGACGTTTCTTAAAGTTCTGCCGCTCGAAGAAGAAGAAGAAAAAAAAAGCAAAGCGTTGCCGGGCAAACATTTTCATTCTTTATGCCACAACTCCAAGGCACGGAATTCTGCAGCCTCAGACTTTCTACTGGTTGGTGGGGGGGGCGGGGGCGGGGGCGGGGGTCGGGGGGCTGTGACCAACATCCTTCATTATTTCCCGGTTAGGAAAATGTTTTGGCTGCTCGGCTTTATTGATTCTGTACATGCTGCGGTTTCACCGCGCTGCGATTGGTTCCAGATGAGAGGGGGCGGAGCTGACACACCGGCACAAATCACCGCACTTATCTGATAGGCTGCGAGAGCGTGTGTGTGTGTGTGTGTGTGTGTGTGTGTGTGTGTGTGTGTGTGTGTGTAGATACTGCAGGAACTGGAGGCCCAGATTAATGACGGTCAGAGTGCAGCGCAGAGGAGGGCGCCATCCCATAATTCACCGCCGTCCACTGGCACCAAGAATCACCAGAGTGAAAGAAAAAACCCAGAGAGAAACGCATCATTCTGTAAGAAGCCCCTCCCCCCTGCCCCTCCCCCCTCCCTTCCCCCAGAAGCCTGCAGCAGATTCCAGTGGACGGAGGAGCAACAGCCACCCAGCAAACATCAAAGCTTCACATTCTCTTCCTTTTTTTCCACGCTAATCCTCTTCATCGCATTTGCATTTTTCCCCAAAAAAATATATAAATATATAAATATATAAATATATAAATATATCAGCGCTGCCAGGGAATCAAATCCAGTGTCCTCACTCGACCAATGAGAGCAGAGGATTCCGCTCTGCGGGCATCGCAAAGGTCGTTCTGTCTGTCAGGAAAACAAGAGTGGGCGGAGTTCCGAGGAGAAGCAGGACAGCAGCAGGTCCACTGGCGGAGGTACCGGGAACCACTGGCAGAACCGCACCAGACCGGACCAGGCAGTTGCACAACTGTTCACACTCCTAACGCACCTCCGGCTCCGAGGTCGAGGGGTCAGCGGGTTCCGAGCACCTCGTTTGTGTTTCCGAGCGGTGTGCAAACAGCCGAGAAGGCAGGTGGAGCTGGCGCCGGTGGGGGGAGGGGCGGGACTAAGACAAACAGGAAGTGGGCCAACAGCAACAGCGCCCGGCTCAGCATTTTCCTTTATTAGTCACAATATTGACCTTGTCGGAGCCTCAGCTCTGCCCGCCAGTCAACCTCCTACCCGCCCAGAGGTCAGAGGTCGCCGCCGAGACACGGGAATGGTAGGAAAGCCGCAGCCCGGAGATTTCACCTGTGAAATGTGGCACCGCTGTGTGGAAAAGCTCCGGTCGGAATCATTTCCCCAGCTGCGAGGGAAGACGGTGCTCCTACGGCCCGGTGGCCTCCAACAACACCGGCCTGCACGGCACCACGGGAACCAAGGACCGAAAGCTCGCTGCAGCGCTCACTCCGGGCCACACGGGGCGCTGTGAGAATTTTACTGTTTACACTGGAACCAAAACGGCAGCTCAGCAAAGTGAACACCAATCAGCGACCTCCTAAAGTTCCCCCTCTGACGACGGCAGTGCCAGAAGTGTCCACCAGGTCGCCCCCTGCAGGCAGAGGGAAATAAACAACGCTCCCCGCTAAGCCGATTTAAAGTCTCCTCAAATCAGGGCAGCAACTTTTCCTGAGCTTCGCTTCTTGACGTTTTTCTCCCGAGCTGTTTGCAAACTTTTCGTTTTTATTTATTTCATCTTTTTTTTTTAAATTCTGTTAAGACTTTGAGCCCCCTAGTGGCCACCTGTGGAGAAAAATGTGATACAAAGTGGTGTGAAAGAATAGGCAGCAGCCATCTGTTGCTGCAGGCGACAGGAAGGAGGAGGAGAAAACCAAGAGGGGGAGGAGGGGGGAGAAAGGGGGAGGGGTGAGAGTGAACAGCAGACATCTTTTTGTTTTTCACAGCTGAAAAACGGTGTTTCTCTCGGATATTAGCAGAGGGTGGGGGGGCGGGGCGGTCACCTGACCTGACGCAGCCACGGTGGGCGGAGTTTAACTCAACCAGCCAGTCAGGAGGGAGTGCAGAGAGCAAACACAGAACACCCCTCCAGCGCCGCTCGACAAGCAGCCGGTTCGACTGGACGGCTGAGGAGAGCGACCCACAGCCAACAAAGTGCCTATTGACCTTTGACCTGAGCAGCGACGCCACACGCTGGACGGATGGACAGCTGCGGGGACAGATGGACAGACAGAGCAGACACCTGTTTTCCTCCTTCACACAGTTACACCCAGTGAATAAGACACAACACAGTGGCCACAGAGGGACTGGGAGGGTGCACACACACACACACACACACACACACACACACACACACACACACACTCTGGCAGGCTGGCAGCCAGCGAGCGCTAGCAGCATTAGCTTGGCAGAGCTGCTGCAGCAGCAGCCACAATAAGCCTCTTGCACTTTTCACTAGCAGTGACATCTGCTGCTCCGGGGCTCCGTGTGAGCAGCAGCAGCAGCAGCAGCAGCAGCAGCAGCAGCAGCAGCAGCAGCAATAAGAGTGAAAGACAGAAAGAAAGGTTCTTCGTTGCTGTGATGGTGAACATGTGACCATCCCTGACCTGTAACATGTAGAGGAGCTACCTAGAGGGGCGGAGCCTAGCGAGATCCTCACTAACAAGCAGCAGGTGAATGGACGCTGATCTGGTCAATGAAGAAACTTCTGACTAACTGGGACCACTGGCCGAGTCAGCTGACGTCCATC
>NW_027466271.1:222500-235000 GCF_046127955.1 Nelusetta ayraudi
CCAGCAGCAGAGACGAGCAGGAGGAGATGAAGAGGAGGAGGAGGAGGAGGAGGAGGAGGAACTGAGACGTCTCTACCAAACAACAACAACAACAGGGACTGGGACCTGGACTGGGACCTGGACTGGGACCACCACAGCTGCCTCTGATTAGGGTCTGACGGAGGAGGAAGACCCCGGCCCTCACTGCTGCTGCTCCTTCACACACAACACTGCAGAGCAACCAGGAACACTCAGCTCCTTCTGATGGTGGAGCCTCCTCCCACCCACCCGCCCGCCCACACAGAGGCAACAACGACAACGACAACAACAACAACAACAACAACAAAGCAACATTTTTCTGCCTGGTCAGCAAATAAAACAATACAAATATTCCAGGTGGGGAACCAAAGAACACACACACACACACACACACACACACACACACACACACACACACACAGCCTTGTTACACAACAGCCACACATGTACTGTGGCAAAAGCACGAGTGCCAACCCCCCCAAAACACACACACACACACACACACACACACACTCAGGTGTCTCCTCCACCTGTCCGACCTGTGTGCGTGTGCGTGCGCGCGCGCGCGCCCGTGTGATGGGCTTGTTTGGACCCTGGCGGTTCGTTCTGCGGGCTGATTGATCCACAGTGACGCCCAGGCACCGCGGCACCGACCCGCCGAGCAGCACCGAGCGGCACCGCCGCCATTCTCAAGCGGCGGCGGCAGCAGCGGCAGCGGCAGCAGCAGCAGCGGCACACGGTGTCCGAGTGAATGGAGATGAATGGAGATGCAATGACAGCAGCCGATGGAGCGGCAGAGCAACATGTGCTCGCCAACGCCACCGAGTGTCGTCCGCGGGGGTCGCGCGGCTTCTTACCTCATGATTCAAAGAGTCGTCGGAGCCAAACGTGCAGGAAAGTCGTCGACCGCTCGGCTCGGCTCGGCTCGGCTCGACTCGACTCGACTCGGCTCCACTCGGCTCGACTCGGTTCGGCAAGGCTGAGACAAACTTCCAGGCTCGGGTGCGAGGTTCCGGGCGAGCAGCTGAAGACGGTGGAGGGGGGGGAGGGGGTCCGTCCGGGGCAGCGTGACGACGACACGCTTCACAGTTCGGTCCAACAAGCGCAAAGTACAAAAGAAAGTAGAAAATTGGAAATAATAAGAGTGGGAAAAAAAATAATCAAAAAATCAAAAGTAAGATGTAAAAAAAAAAGGGGGGGGGGGGGGAGGCGGGGCCTGGAGCGGTCGGTGGGGGTCCTACATGGTCTGGGGGTCTGCGAGGTGTGGAGGTCTGGGGGGGGGGGTCCCGCCCGCTGCTGGAGACTCTTCCTCCGGGGGACGGTGGCCGCTGGCTCCGGGCTTCCTGCTCCCTCTGACGGCCTCCGCTCCGGTACCGACCGACCGCTCCGCTCCGCTGCGGCTCTCTGCTCTGCTGGCTGCTGCTGGCCGCAACACGTGATGCCTTCACGGACACTCCGTCAAAACAATTGCCCTCCTCCCAGCGCGGGGACCTACAGGTCGGGGGAGAAGTTCATTGGTTGGATGAAAGCAGAACAGCTGACCCAACCTTCTCCGTCTCCTCAACTCAGTGGACGTTTCCGGTATTCACGCGGACAGATGTTCACTATGTGGCCTTAATTCATCAAAAAAAAAAAAAAAAAAAAAAAAAAAGTGGTGAGTGAGTTCGAACCACAAACACGTTTATTGCCAAGTCGGAATTTGCTTTGGTGTAGTTGGGTTAGGGTTAGCTTAAAAACAACGGCAGTGCAAATAAGAACAGCTAACCACACTAAATATATAAATATATGTATATATATATAGAGAGAGAGAGGAGAGACACAATTTATAAATTCACAAAATGATCCGGGGCTAAAGTAGAATTGTGGAAAGCACGAAAGGACGAATAGAATCCAGGAAGATGAGCAGAGACTGAGCGGTGTTGGGTGCGGAGAAATTCAAACACATTTGAGGGAAATGAAGAAATATCATTCAAATCACACGAGCATACAAATAGCAACAACATGAAGACAAAAATAATAATAGCCACACAAAAGTCAAATAGCAGCAGCAAGCCGCGAGGTGAATTTCGTCTTTCAATCTTCCCTTAATCTTCTTCTCTTCCCGACGGTCCTCGAAGGCAACACTTGACGCAACTTGTGGGACGGAGCCCGTCCGGGTTGCCCCTGACAACCGACTTGGCTCCGTTTGCTGCGTTCCTGCTGCCGCTGCTGCTGCCGCTGCTGCTGACACCAAGGCAGCAGCAGCGGCAGCAGCAGCGGCAGCAGCGGCAGAAATAAGACGAGGCAGCAGCAGAGAGCAGATAGAGTGTCTTCCTTCACCCCGCCTCCTTTAAAAATAGCCGCGGTGGTTCCTGAACGCATCACGATGCTCAAACACGCCACGACTGCTCGCTTTGCTGCTGGAGGCCTCGAGACTGCAGGAGTTCGTCTGAAACGCAGGGAATACATGAAATCCCCTGACGTGCGGTGTGTGTGTGTGTGTGTGTGCGTGTGTGTGTGTGTGTGTGTGTGTGCTTGTCCAATACACAGCCCGCACTCTGTCAGTGATAATGACAGTGTGCTGAGTCCTCTGTCAGCTGGTTCTTGTTCTGTGGGGGATCAGCAGCAGCAGGCTAACACCACCAGCTGACTGCTGACTTCAACTCCAACGCCCAAACAAACTACCAGCACAGTAGTTCTAGTAGTTTGTGGTGGCTCCGTGTGTGTGTGTGTGTGTGTGTGTGTGTGTGAGTTCTTATCCATCCATCCGTCGCTCTCTCCCACCTGAGGGCCTGAGGGTGGAGGGAGAAGGATGAAGAGGCAGAGCGGCGCACAGTCGCAACACAACAGCCACAACAACAACAATAAGTCATCATAATACAACACAACTGAGCCGTTAAGCTGCTGCGGGATCCCTGTGTGCGGCGGTGGAAAGCCCCGGAGGCCCAGCCATGATTTCAAAGAGGATTTAGGGATTCTCTGACACACATATATAGAAAGAACCAAGGAAATCAACAAGGTGGGTGGAGGCCCAAACTGTCTGAGAGACTCAGCGAGTGTGTGGAGTGAAGCTGCGCCTGCCCAGGGGAGGGTGGAGCAAATTACAGCCCTGGAGTTCAAGCTGAATTACAACAAAGTTCTGTTAATGGCATGCTGCTGTATTCTCAGCTCGTGTGTGTGTGTGTGTGTGTGTGTGTGTGTGTGTGTGTGTGTGTGTGTGTGTGTGTGTGTTATGGTCGCATTCACTCCGTTTCTATTCTTGTATGTTTTGTCTCTTTCCTTCACTCCAGGCCCTGAACAGTTGTTGCAGCGGTGACTGCTGACTCAGCAGCAGCAGCAGCAGCAGCAGCAGCAGCGAACCGCCCACATGATGATGTCACACCACACCGCCGGCTCAATGACTGGCGCTGTTAGCGCACGGGCTTCGTCTGCCACCTGGCGTCCATATGATAGAATGCGCCTCAACGCTAAACTGGGTTTGCTCAATGCTTTTAAAAAAAAAAGAATCTTTGAAAACAGGACAAGAAATCTCACACGGGCTGCAAATTTTGATCCCTCTCTCTCTCTCTCTCACACTCTCTCACACACACACACACACACACACACACACACACACACACACACACACACACGGTGGGAATTAAGTTCAAAACAAAAAGTTGTGCTACGCTACAACGGAGAATTTTAACATGAACAATACATTACTTACATTTTATTAGGGTAGAGTAAAACATTTATGTCAATATCATGTACATAATCTGTAACTAATACAACTGTCAATACAATGTGAATATCCTGTGAATCTCTTGTTTCTGATCGCCGGTTTGTTTCGTTATGCTAAAAATATTTAGCCTGTAAATATTGTATTTTATTTCCTTATTTCTTTTAATCAGTATAATCTCCATTACTTTCGATTGTATTGTTGCTGTAATTAGGCAAACTTCCCCAATGTGGGGTTAATAAAGGATTCTTCTTCTTCTTCAAAACAAAAGGTAGAAATAAACAGCTTACCAAACAACAATAACAACAACAAAAAGTGCAGGACGAGTTACAAATTTTTTTTTTTTTTTTAAAAAAAGTAGTTATTAGTCAATGGTTACACTACGAAGTCGATCCACTTGAGGGCGCCATGCCAAATGTAGCAACTTCATTTGAGCAACGCGGACGGGCGCAGCAAAGAGGGATTTCCGGTTCCGCAACCGGCTTGATTTCAAACCCAGACATTATGAATAAAACAATCCAATAATAAATAGGCGTGTTGTTGACTCACTAGTGGGATTCAAACACTGTGCAGTGGACCGCAAAACCTTTTAGGAAATATGTGATGGAAACTGAGAGGCTTCACTGCGCTGCCAACGAACGTTTCCAAGTGTGCGCTCTTGTTTTGTCACAGCAACCCGGAAGTGACTTGACCCACCGCGTTCCTTGCGCTGTGATTGGCTCCTGCTGCTGCTGATGTGGTGTTGCCGAAGTTAGCGAGCAAAGCCGGAGCCGCTGATACAAACTGAAAGATCACGCCGCTCGTCCGAAACGATGCCGTACTACCAGGTTTGGGAGGAGTTCGCCCGGGCCGCGGAGAAACTCTACCTGACAGACCCCATGAAGGTGAACGTCAAACATTACCGCTGGTTTCTCTCCTCATTGGAAGCAGCCGGGCTAGCAGGCTAAGCGGTTAGCCTGGACGGCGACGTCAGCGTGCTGCCGTGTGCTCGGCTAATTCGCCAGTTTTTGTTGTTGTGTTCGCAGGTCCGAGTGGTTCTCAAGTACAGACACTGCGACGGCAACCTGTGCGTCAAGGTGACAGACGACGCCGTGGTGAGTGGCACCTGGAGAAACGTTGCCATGTGGTTGCTCGCGAGTTTGACGTCCAGCTGAAAGCTACACCATATTGGCTGTACACGTTACATGTAGACGCAAGAGTTTCCTATGACTGTCGATTGAGTTTCGACCTACGTTAGTAGCATCTCATGAAACGAGAGGTAATGGTACATTTTGTAAATTTGACAATGACAAATGTGTAAGGAACACATTAATCGATTCAATTCTTAATCAACAATTAATCGATAATCAATTACTTGTAAACGTCCCTGGCAGTAATGAGTAACACAGAAACAAGAGGCTCACCTTCCTGGTTCTACACGCGTCATGACACGGAGAGAGGCCAGGAGCCTTCCAACAGGGTGCTACTTCCCGTCCGTGGTGTCACCCTCCTCTTCTCCACTTCTTCAGTGTCTACAGTACAAGACGGACCAGGCCCAGGACGTGAAGAAGATTGAGAAGCTCCAGGGGAAGCTGATGAGACTCATGGTGTCCAAAGAGACGCACAGCGGCGCCATGGAGACGGACTAAGACGCTCAGAGTCTCCAGAGGCTGGACTCCTGGACTGAGTTGAGCGGATGATTCGGGTGGGAGCACCACACCATCAGAGTGCGACATGGAGAGGGACGGACGGAGGGACGGACGGACAATTGTGGGCCCAGACGGTTGACATGGCAGCCAACATTGAATTCACACTGTCAGAGATGTGGTGATATATTGTGTATATTTTAAGCCTCTCGGGGATTTTTTTTTCTTCATCTTCTCAAAGTGTCATCATCATCACCATGAAGCTTTTCTTTCTTCTGCATTCGAGTCACATCTCTGACTGTATTCATCAACAATCAGTTGGAGCTGCCGATGTTGACCAGACGTCGACGGCGTCATCAACTCCTGCAGCTCGGCCTTGTTTTTATTGAATTTCCAGTTTGAGAAGCGGAAGCAAAGGTCAGACGATGGAGTGAAGATGCTGCGTGTCCCTTTTTTTATTTTCACCTGTGCAGGCTTCATGCCGAGGTTCACGACTGAAGCGGGATCCCCTGAGTTTGGTTTTATTTTTCTTACTGCAGTCAGGTGAAGCCCACACCTGGAACCTCATGCTAACGCCAGTTCATCTTGTGACAATACATTTACATTACATGGTCATTAAAAGTTTATTTAACCCCGCCCTGCCTGTCTTCCAGTGTATTTCTTATGTACTGACCAACACAATATGTTAGAATGCAGGAGTACTATCAGCCATAGTTGTACTTGGCTTTCGGGTTACCTACTATTTCTTATTAAAGTCAATTCATTTATTACTCAGTGTTTCATTAAAGAAAAATTATGCTCCATGAATTTTGAGCAATACCGTAATTCAATGTCTTAAAATGAAAACTACATATCCCATCATGCTCTCCTGCTGCCGTCACACATCGAGTCGTCAGAGCGCGGACAGTTGGGAGTCTATTTATTAAACTGACCAACTGTAGACCGCGCAACGACGAACCGGTCACAGCTCGTGTGTGTGAATTTCTAGTTACCAAATACTGTGAGTGGCTGGAACGAGTCTGAGGGGGCGGGGCCGAGGGAGGCGGATCGGCGGATCGGGAACCGAACGGGACCTGCTGCAGCAGCGCAGCGGAGTGCGGACGGCCCGGGTTCAGGACGCCAGACCTCACGGCAGGTAAGGAAGCGTCTTCAAATACTGCCAAATACGCGAAGAAGAAGAAGAAGAAGTGGCAGCTCGAGCGGGCGGCCTGCACGAGCTGCGATGACGAATACGTGCTTTGTTTTTGTTTGTTTTTTTTTTTCCTTCTCGAAGTTACGCAATTTACGTGAGTTGACGTTGCTTGTGCGATTCGGCCCCCACTGGGCCGCCGACCAGCACTTGACTTTTAGTGCAGTTAATCCCGCCATTATTGGCATTATTTTTTTGAGGTGGCTAAATGTGAATCAGCTGTTTTGCTCCAGCTCCATGTCTGCAGGCAAACTGCCACATTTCTCACCGCCAGTCGGCGTCACGTCTGAACTGGCGCGACTGGTGGGACTTTGGATCTTGGACTGTGCTTATCTTGGCTGCTGGTGTCATTCTGGTGGGAGGGTGCTCACCATCTCAACTTTACACACAGGAGAACATTTGGTCCAACGATGACGCTGGGAAACGCTGCTTTGTTGGCCCCGGACCGGTCCCCATGGCTTGGTCCCGACCAGTCAACCCAACACTATAACCATAGATTGGTGGTTACATTGTTTCCTCGGCTCTCTACCCCCCAAACCCCCCGCCCTCCCACCGCCTGGTCCGGCCGTCCGGACACAACAACACTGACACCTTTGTTTCAACGCTCCTGCTCACATTCCCCCCCCCCGAACTCATGACTGCTGCGGCCCAGACTCCACCTGCACCCTGGCAGCAGTGTTTAGCGCTTAGGCCAAAGCAAAGCGGGGCCCCTCTGCACAGGGATTGTTTAGAATCAGTCTATTACCAGCAAACTTTGACCCACATGTGGTCAACTTTGGCCACACTAGCATTGCCATCTCTGTGCCATTGCACTGAGTTGTCAGACCCAACAACAGCCGCCGACTGAGCTCTTCTGTGTGTTCTAGCAGCCTGGTGTCGCATCACACACTGAGCAACATGCTCGCGGAGGTGCTACTGGCGCTTTTCATCGGGGGACTGGTCTACTACCTGGTTCAGAGGAGCAAGACCCAGGTCCTGAAGACGGAGGATGGCTGGTGGGGTGCTGGAGCGCCCCCCGATGGCGAGGAGGACATCAGCATTCGGCCCTTCGAGGTCACCACCAGTGACCAGGAGCTGGAGGTTAATCATCAACCGCTTTATTAATCATCACTTCAGTCTGGTGGATTGACTGAATCACAGAACTCACCTGGTGGCACTGTCCCCTCCCAGGACCTGCACAGGCGGATTGACCAGACCCGGCCCGTTCCCTCGCTGGAGGACAGCCAGTTCCACTACGGCTTCAACTCCCACTATCTGCAGAAGGTGGTGTCGTACTGGAGGAACGACTTCGACTGGAGGAGACAAGTGGACAAACTCAACCAGTTCCCTCAGTTCAAAACCAAAATTGAAGGTGAGGCCACACTGGGTTTTGAGAAGAACAAGTTCTGATGATCCTGACCTTGCCTCATGGTCTCTCTGCAGGCATCGACGTCCACTTCCTGCACGTGAAACCCAAGAAGGTGCCGGAGGGAACGACTGCCATCCCTCTCATCGTGGTCCATGGTTGGCCCGGCTCCTTCTACGAGTTCTACGGGTTGATCCCTCTGCTGACGGAGCCGTCCAACCCCAACGACCTGGTCTTTGAGGTGGTGTGCCCCTCCATTCCGGGGTACGGATTCTCCGAAGCGCCCCACAAGAAAGGTGACGGTGATAATGATTGGTTTACCGCCGCACATGCGTGGCTACCGAGCGCTCAAACCTGTGCTTCACCGTGCCAGGGTTCGATACGGTTTGCGCCGCCCGCATTTTCCATAAACTGATGAAGCGCCTCGGCTTCAAGAAGTTCTACGCCCAGGGAGGAGACTGGGGCTCCCTGGTCACCACCAACATGGCTCAGCTGGAGCCCAGGTAGGACCTCGCACACACAAGCCTGGTGTCTCGTAGTGAGTTCCTTGAATTGGACCCCGCAGGTCATGATATTTTCTTGCTTTTTCAAACCCTAGCACGGTCACAGGCTTGCACGTGAACATGGCCGCACCCTCCAAGTTTGGAGTCTCTATGATTTCCTCCATCCTGCTTGGCCGTCGCTTCCCCAAACTGTTTGGCTTCACCGACGTCGATGTCCAGCGTCTCTACCCGGCCACGCAGAAGATGTTGGTGGAGACCATCAAAGAATCGGGCTACATGCACATCCAGGCCACCAAGCCCGACACCGTGGGTACGGATCTGGACCCAGCACTGGGTTTGTAGTGTGTTACTCCAACCCTCTGGTGACTCTGACCACACCCCCACACACAGGTCGAGGTCTGAACGATTCCCCGGTGGGTCTGGCCACCTACATCCTGGAGAAGTTCTCCACTTGGACCAACCGTGACTTCAGGGAGCTGGAGGACGGAGGTCTAACCAGGTGAGAGGTCTTCCTCGAGCGCGTGTTGCCGCCGTCGTCACCACAGAAGGAATAGAACTCTGGCGTGCACCCTCATCTTGCAGGAAGTACTCTCTGGACGACCTGCTGACCAACGTGATGATCTACTGGACGTCCGGCTGCATCGTCTCCTCCATGAGGTTCTACAAGGAAAATTTTGGCAAGGGCCTCGACCAGCCTCACACCAGGTGACGGTCAAAAAACATGGTTACACTCCCAGTGACGCTCGCTTCAAAGTCATGCATTCCCTCTATTGACCAGCAGAGGGCAGCAACATCTGTCCCAAGAAGAGCACATCTCTAGAGACGCCATAAGAAACCACACTGCCCGGCAAACACCTCTTCAGATATTAAAACCTGACCTCTGTGCCCCCCCTCCCGCAGAATCAAAGTCTTTGTGCCCACCGGATTCGCCTGCTTTCCCAACGAGCTCCTGCACGCTCCTGAGATGTGGGTCCGGCAGAAGTACAGCAAACTCCTGAGCTACACGCTCATGGCTGGCGGCGGGCACTTTGCCGCCATGGAGGAGCCCCAGCTGATCGCCGAGGACATCCAGAACTTCACCAAGAAGGTGGAGAAGAAACAGAAATGAGCGGGAGGGAGGCTTGACTGACTCATCATCATCATCATCATCATCATCATCATCATCTGTGGTTGCTAGTGTGTGAAGGGTGGGAGTGAAAAGCACTGGTTTGTGTTTTGTTTTTGTTTGTTTTTTTTTTGCAGTGTTTACGTTGCAATCGACAGCATTTCAAGGCAAAATCTTCAGGAATTCCAGCAATCAGTCGATTCCAAAAAACATGCAAATTAACGTGTTCATCATCTGATGAAAGATGCAATCAGACAGCCAAACTGCTGATTGTGGCTTGCGTGTGTTCAGTGATCAGTCAAGATGATTGACTGCTGCTGGTAGCTGACGTCAGGAAGCCCCGCCCTCTCCCCCATGCCTGCTTCTGGACTTCCTGCCTCCATCAGAACCAGCCAGCAGAACCAGCCAGCAGAACCAGCCAGCAGCTCCGCAGGGGTTGAGGCGCTCTGGAGGCAGCTGCAGATGTGTGTGTGGGGGGGGTGGGGTCAGAGGTCGGGCGGGTTGTTGTTGTGTTGACAGGCTTCGCCAGGTGCCAGGCATTCCTCGGACTGATAGCGGCAAGAGATCACGACCGGAACCTCGGCAACGTTGGGAAAAGCTTTGAGACGTTGCTGCTGAAACCCAGAAAACGGGAAACTACGGAAGAGGATGAGGGCCACAGGAAGAGAAGAAAATAGTGCAGGAAGATTTCCACTGAAGTTTTTTTTAAGTTTAAATTTCATGGCTAAAGTCAAGGCAAATCCGGTGGAACTTGGCAGTAGACTGGATGCACGGTGGGTGGAGCCAGTAGGGTTAGGTTAGGTAAACTGCTGAGCAGGTGAACCCCAGCAGGGTCAGCCACAGTCATCAGGGAGCTGCTGGAGACTCAGGTTCTCCACCAGACCGCCACGCAGAGCCGCTCCACTGGATTCCCCACATCACTGACATCATGTTGACAGCAATTGCCAAGTTTCAATTTTATTCATAAAATTTCAACTTTAATCTCGAAATTGGAAACTTGGGGGGGGGGGAGGGAAATCGATGTTAATTTTTCTCTTCTTGTGGCCCTAATCCTCTTCCATAGAAAACAGAGTGATGGAGTCTGGTTGGTTGATGAGGTGGAGCGGCGGCGCCGCCCTAGAGTTTGACATTCCTGACATTTTGCTTTGTCCATAAAAACATCAGAAGCACCTGAAGCCCACAAACACGACTGGATGATGACGGAGTGGCAGCAGTCATCAGCCACACACGTCACTGATGAAGACTGATGAGTCATCCATCAGGCTGCTGTCCCTGCATTACTGGGCAGCTCCAACTGAAATGCACTCAACACAAGCATGGTGTGATCAGAACGATATTCACTGTTGATTGAATAAAATGTATTAGGAAGCAATGAACTGAAGTCGCCTGCCTGACTTCAACACGTGGTCGCCCCAGATGCACTGGGGGGGTGTGTGTGGGTGTGTGTGTGTGTGTGTGTGTGTGTATACAGTACCAGCCAGAACATTAGACTCTCCTGAGAAGCTTGTTGTATTCCTCCATGTGTGGTGAGCTCCTCTGAGCCAACAACCCAACACAGACTTGTTAAAGGCTCAGGAGACTTTTGCAGGGGTTTTGGATTCTTTGGACTCTTTGAAGCTACAACACTGAAGCTTTTCACAGGATTCTCATGTTCTGAGTTTGTGGCTTTGTGCTTTTAATAAGCTGAAAATCTTGATCAGCAAAGTTACAACAAGGACCTGCTTGAGAGGTCAGTTTGGGTGGAATGGCTCAATACAATGTGTCGCTTTCATCTTTGATGTTAAACTGCCAAAATAAAACAACTTTTACTGGATATTTTGGGGTAGTACTGTATACATCTATATATATACATACATACGTATATATATATGTATATATATGTGTGTGTGTGTAGCAAGTTACTCCTTGCTTTGAGATGGAAACCCTTTGGCCTGTACGGATGACTGAGTGCAAGATGGTGGACTTTGGGAGACGGGAGGGACGCCTGCTTTCCAAGACTCTGTGTCTGAGTGTCGCACTGCCCTGGGCTCGCAGTCAGAACTGCAACTTTCCCAAGACCCCCCGCTGCCCTCGGCTGGGACACCCGGCGAGCGCTGCTGTCCTCCTCCAGGCCGCAGCGCTCCTCTTGGCAGCCCTGAGCCGAGGGAGGATCGGGACGACTGGGAGGCTGAGATAAGGGAGACGTCGAGTTCCCCGCATTACCTCACCCGATAAGGAAACAAGTGGAGAGAGAAGGAGGAGGAGGGGGAGGCTGTCTGGGTGGGGGGGGTCAGACGGCGATGCAGCCGACCCAGCGGCTCGGGGGCTGTGGCTCCAGTGGACTTGGGAGAAGGTGCAGAGCAGGACTCGCCAGACTAGAGGGGATTCTCTTCCCGGTGGCCACCATGAGCACCTGCAGCTGCCGGCCGGGCCGTGGAGGAAGGATGACCTCGGCCTAGAGAGGAACTGCGTCCAACCTTCCATCCCATGAGGAGAACCTGCGAGGGGAGCAACCTGCTGCAGCATCCATGGAGGTGAACCCTCTGGAAGGTCTCAGACTGGTGGCTGTGAACCACCAGCTGGTGTGCAGCTCCATGGCCGAGGCTCAGCAGCAGCAGTGTGGGGCTGCTGCTGCTGCTGCTGCTGCTGCTGCTGCTGCCGAGGACTCAGCAGCCCAGCAGGGAACCAGGAGCAGCACCAGGAGCGGCCTGGGGCCCAGGAAGTGGGTGAGTTCTGCTTAAAGTGAAGGAAGGTCCATTAGACTGAGGATGGAGCTTTGAGATTTGATGTATTTATGGTGGCGTGCTTATGGTTTTGTGTATCTGATGTTGAGGAGTGACAGCAGCAGGTGCTGATCCACCCTGTGTGTGTCCTCCGCCGCAGGCGTGTGGATCCAGCAGCAGTTCTGGCCCCGGCGGCCCGCCTCGGCTCCAGAGGACTCACCACTCTCCAGACGTGGCCGCCCGGGAGAGGGGCCGCGTGAGGAACCTGCGCCAGGCCTTCCACAGCCTGCAGGTGGCGCTGCTGCGCTCAGAC